>NC_066584.1:81771785-82075222 GCF_024323335.1 Lathyrus oleraceus | reverse complement strand
TCCTAAATCGGCCAAGAGGGGTAAATGTTCTACGACCCTCAGCTTCTCGGACCCGAATTAGAGATAGTAATGCCTAACCACAAATACTTGTGTGGCATTTCCAAATCCAAAAGAGTCTCCACTAAGTAGATGGATCTTAAGCCAACTTGTTAAGGACTACTCCACACATGTCGAACATGACTATACGATCCTCCTATCTTAATTGCACTCAAGTTCGGGTTAGAACTTATCTTACCACTCATAGATCACCAAGCACAACAAGCAGATTATATCACACATACATATATACAAACATCACATATTTACAAATATATACACATAAAAAGTAGGCTAAACCCACTGGAGACTACTCCCCAGCAGAGTCACCACTTAATTTCTGTAGCGGTAAATTCATGATCATCAAGATATGGATAAGCTAGACATCAATAAAACCAGAGTCGCCACCGCGCTTTTATTGTTTCCAAGGGAAAAGGGAAAAGGTACGAACAAAACCCAAAAGTAAGAATTTATCAAATCAAAACTAATAAAATGTCAGAGATTACAGGTAAGCGGGTTGGTTACACAGAGGGAAGGTGTTAGCACCCAAAGTGACCTAGGTACTCCTAGGGAGCCCTTTTTGTGTGCATATGTATTTGGTACAAAATGATGTTTACAAACAAATAAAATGGGGGGATGAGAAAAGAATTCATTAATTATATTTTTGTGTTTGACAAGACCTTCGGACTTGTGCCTACGTACCAACATAAAAATGAGGGATCAAAACCTCGTAGTTCGTGATACAAATTTCAAAGTGGATGCATTGCTTTTAGCCAAAATTAAGTTTGAAAGGAACAAAGGCCTAAAAATGGTTTGAATGAGGTGGTTTTTTTTTTTTGAAATTTTAAGTCAAGTATGATTAAGTTTATTTACAAGTTTGATTAAGAAAATAAGTTTGAAAATACTATGGCATAAGGCCAAAGTTTCTATCTTTTTTGCAAAGTGGTCAAAGTTTAGAACAAAATAAGTTCAAACAAATAAAATTTTAAAAGGAGGGAGAGATTTTGAAATTTAAGAAATGGGGAGAAGATGAAGAGACTAATTCTATGCACAAAATTAAAAGTTAAGGGTGTCGCATTACGCGAAAAACCGGCGGGAAACAAAAACAACAGAGCCGCCACCGTGCGTTATTTATCCCAAAAGAGGGAAAGGAAACGCTCGAAGTAAACCTGGAAAAGACATGGTCTCGCGACCAAAGAGAATGGGATCGGGAGTCGGTTATGCGAAGGGAAGGTATTAGCACCCCTACGCATCCGTCGTACTCGACGGGATCCACGCACAAAAGGAAGGAAAATGGTTGCTAAACGCTGCTCAAACATCAAACAAACACTGGCTGAAAGAGACACAGGAAAACAAAGAAACTGACTCGGCAGGATATCGCATCCTAGGCCTACGTAGTCTGCCAGGCACAGACATCAGAGTCGACGTAGTTCGGGACAGGGGGAAACGTGCTCGCTAGGATGTCGCATCCTATGCATACGTATCTTCTCGGACTAAGAAGAATCAGAGCACTCGTAGCTCGGCTCACGCACGCCAAACAAAACAGACACGGGAAATCGACTGCCAATCGCTGGACTTACGTCAAACTCCACACAAACAGGCAAACATGGAAACCGAATGCCAATCGCTGGGCTTACATCAGACTCCGAACCAAAACACACGCACACTGGAAACCAGATGCCACTTGATGGACTTATTCCGGACTCCAAGCACACAACAAGAGGATACGGAATGCCAATCGCTGGGCTTACATCCATCTCCTAACACACGCAAAGACAAAACAAAAACGGGCGCCCGGAGAGATCTGCTCATCTCCTGCCTACGTACCTCATCTGGTATGAGGATCAGGGCGACGTAGTTCCCCTACGCAGGGACAAAGGACTAGCCTAACCAGATAACAAAGGGAGACACAACTAGGGAGACTATGACTCGAGCCTAGATGTTATCATGCATAATCATCCCTAAGTTAAGGTTGCTATCTAACTTGCACAGGGAGCAAGCTATCCTATATAGCACAGGCAAAGCAAAGCAAACAATCACAAATAGCACACACTATATACACACAAAGTGGGGCTCAAACAAAGGGTTAGGCTGCAAGAGCAAGCCAACTGTATTGGGGTGATGTTAGCTCTTAACCCTAACATTGAGAGTTAGGGTGAAGCTGATGAAAGGTGAGCGAAGATGAGACTTCACAACTCTTATCCCTGGCCTGGGAGAGCTTTCAGACAAATGAAGTGTGGGTTCAGAAAGTGGGAACCCTTCTACACTTAGGACACTGACTCAACTGTACAACTGTACAAGGATCTTGGGTTAATGTCCACAATGCATCAACACCAGTTGCGTGAGCAGAAGGATGACTCAACAGAATAGCAGGAGATAGATTGCATATCTCTTTTATCTGCCAATTGCCTTATCAAAGGTCTTTACCTGCTTGGGGACAAAAATAAACAAGCACAAGCATTGCCTCTTAAGGAGGACTTCAGACAGGTGCCTGGCCAAGTAACAGGCCAGGTCTTCCAGACTACATGGAGAAGAGATCATTATACCTCAATGCTCAAGCTAGCAAGCAAAGAAAACACAAGTTCACAAGGGAACTATAGCAACTAAGGTACCTGAAATCAATCCAACATAATCAGTATACCAGACAAAAAGCAAACAGACAATTACAAGTCCACAGCACAAACAGATAACAAGCATCAATGCACAAAAGTGCAAGCCACAAGGTATAAGCACAAGTCTCAATGCCTACAAAACAAACTCAAGGTTAGTCATAAACAATCAATAAACCAACTCCAATTGAGTGCACATCATCAAGCATAAGCAATTGTGCTCTTTGGCCTGAAACAAAGCTCAAATGTGAGAACACAAACCACTAGTACAAGACTAGGGTCAAAATGGGAGCAACAAACCAAAACAGAACATGAAACTTATCAAAAATAAAGATCAATCAAATAAGAATCAAATCCAAGTGGTCTCACATTCATATCATCAACCAATATCATTTCATACATCAATCATGGTCAAACATGCAAGTTAGAACCTCATAGAACCAAACAGAATGATTCAACTCAAATCAACTCACAAACATTTCAATAAATCCCCAAAAAAATCATGGTCAAACAGAATTCATAACATGACCTACACACCAAATTTCAAGCCATTTGGATAAGAGGAAGAAAGTCAATTAAAATCCCTAAGTCAAAGCATGTTCATACAAGCTCATACAAGGCACCAAATCATGCATCAACTTCCAGCAAGCACAAAACAGAATTGGCATAAGATAAATGAACCAAATCAAAGCCATGACAAGCTTCAAGATGTCTAGAACACACATGCAAAGTTTCAAGTCCATCCAATAAACAATGAGAATTTCACAAATCAAATAAAATCATGACTCACAAGAGGTCCACAATTGGTCAAACAGGGAAGAAAATCTCAATCAAATTGGAAATGCACTCAAAAAATCCACAAAACTTCATATTCAAACTTAACATCCAGACGATTCAACATGCAAAAATTCAGATCATTTTGAGTTCATATGGCATGGTAACAAAAATCAAGAAGTCAAGCAAGAAATGGTGTGACACAAATTGTCACACCTCCAATGATCAGGTCATATCTCACAATCCAGAAATGCAAAAATCACAAACTCTATACCAAAATGCTCCTAAAGGTGTCTAGATTATGCACACAAAATTTCAGCTCAATCCAATTAAGCATCATCATTTCATGATCAAAATAGCAAGCAATGTGCAACAAATGACATGTGTGAGCAAACTCTAGCCAAAACAGAAATCCACACGTGCACAATTTTCATAAAAATCATCAAAAAATACTAGACATGGCAAGGATCATCATGGAAAAAATCTCATATTAATTGGACAAATATTGAATGAGTTATGATTTTTCTATTGAGAAGAAAAAAATAAAAAAGGTGAAACAAGTGATATGCACATGTGAAGTATATGTGAAAAATAATGCAAATGCCAAAAGGAAAGTGTCCTCGCTCGGAATCGAGCCTTGTTCACATTTGAATATGCGCGCGTTTCAAGTGAAACGCTGCGTTCCACTAATACAGGTGGCGACGTTCAATTGGCACATGGCTCACAAACGGCGAAATCCATGCAAACACACGGATATGTGGATCAAACACGCATCTGCACCAAATTTTCTAGGGTTCTTGGCGCGTTCTTCATGTTCATCGTCATCATGAACTTTTTTTATAGAAATTCACAAATCATATACTGTTCGATTCGTCTCTTAACCTACATCATGAATCCAGCATCTATTTCCTCTAATTCTACTCATGTTAAAAGAATCGATCCAAGAAAGTTTCACATCTCAAACTTAAATTCATGATAACTCAATCAATTCTCAATGAAAATTAAAACTATAAAGCTCAGCATACTCCTGGATAGAAGATCTACACAATGCACATTACAATTGCAAGAATTATAAGGATCGATTTCCAACCTCTATGAAGATGCAGATCTGGAATCGTGGTTGTTTGGCCTTGTAGTGTGCAAACAGAAACTCTACAATGCTCTAGTTGATGAATGGATGATGGATCGTGGCTTAATTATCCTTGAAGTAGCTCAAATCAGCACTTGCCATTAATGGAGCTTGCTTTACCAGTCCAAGAAAACAGCACGAAAATGGAGATATCTTGCTTCAATCTTCTTCAGAAATGGTGGTGGATGATGATTCAATGAAGATCAGTACAAGTTCTATGAGAATTTTGCAGAAAAAATCAAGAGGAAAAGTTGAGAGAATTTGCAATTTTTGGATCTAGATCTGTTTGAATGAAGTGTTAATGCCAAATTCTGTTAGGATTAGGAATATATATGAGCTGTTAATCCACTTTGTTAATCTCAATTATCCAAAAGCTTTGATAATTAGTGAAATGCAAATTATGTGCAATTGGCCAAAATAACCTCATGTATGCAATGCCTTGCTACAGTACACGAATTCCTTGCCAAACACACTCCAAATGTGGTTTTAGATCAATTTCAAGTGGTGGGAAGTGTGGAAAATGCATAGTTTTGAAAGTGACTTTTTTCCCTCTCTTTTTTAAATTCAAGTCACTTGAAAAATGCCATTTTGATGTGATGACTTTTGATGCAATATGATGAATGATTTGGATAGAACATGTTAAATGGAGATTGTAGCAAAAAACCCCATTCAATTTGGCCAATTGGTGTGAAAGTTATCCCACTTTGAAGTTCAAAATTTCTTGACAATGATTTGATCATAACTTGTCAACCACAAATGAGAAATGCATGTTCTTGGACTTTTTGGAAAGGTGAGAGCAAGATCTCCAACTTCCATGTTGAACAAAATTCCATTTGAAGCTTGTATGATGATGTAAATTTGAGGAGAAGACCTTTCCATTTTTGGCATTTTGAAATTACAGGTCACTTACTATTTTTGGAAACTTTTCATCTGACCTCAAATTCTTCAATCTTGATCTTTGAAATGTCAAATGAGACTTGTATAGACATGAATGAAGCCTTTCAAACCATCTCCCACCTTCAAATCCATGAATTCAGGCACAGTTGACCACATTGACTTTTTAGGGTTTCAAATGAAATTCAGCTTGACTGTTGAGTTTTGATCATCCAATCTTTGGCCAAATCACTTCAAAATGATCCCTAGATCATATGAACTTGTTGAACCAACCCTAGGGCTTTGCTTCAATAGGAAATGCACTTGCTTGCTTGCACAACTGATCTCCTGATCATCTTGACTGATGAACTTGCACTTGGGCAAATGGACAATGCAATGCTATGCAGTGGACAATGTTATGTTAATGACCTAATATGAAAATGAATGTACAAAATGGTAGGTGCAAATTTGAGGTGCTACAAAGGGTTGAAAAGATCTGACCAATGGGTAGCAATCCAATAGACAAGAATGTCAATAGAAATCCAGATTCCCTTGGATATTTAGAATCAAGCAACACACGAATGCACAATTATATCAATCTTGAAGATCAAGGCATTAAATAAAGATATCCACATCCAAGCTTAGCCACTCCATGATCTTCTTCAAATTAGCCCATGTAACAGATGAATTCCACAAGTCACAGGCTCAAAATAACAGCTTGACAATGATCATGTTGCAGATGAATTCAAAGGGATCTTGAATGATGTATCAGATGAAGTTTCAAATTGCAAGCACTTGGTTTCACAAAAGTTGGCTTTGGCCAAGTCCTTTAGCATAGGAATGTTGCCTAAGTTCTAAGTCCATTTGTCCAAGATCAAGTCAACAGTCCATACAAAAGTTTTTTAGGATTTTTGTTGTTATTTTGTACATTAATGGTCAAAGACCACACAAACAAACAAAGTATACACAAAATGGAATATATCACACAATATGGTCCAAGTGGACAAAGTGAATTTTGTATTAACATAAACAATTAGAATGGTATGAATAATGGAAAATGAATAAAGACTAAAATTAAATGATATTAAAGTAAATGGCTTGAAATTAAAAGTTAGTTGTTTATGAGTTAGAAGTTAGTATTGTTTTGCTTTTGCCTTTCATTTTTAAGTCATTCTTTGGAGAATACTCAACCCACTTATCACAAGCATGGATCCTTGAGCCAAGACATCTTCCAAAGGAAGGAAAAAAGGACAAGTTTCCACACAATACAATGAAATAACGGAGACTTACAATATCACTAACTAGAATGTTATGCCTTTTGTGTCACATATTTAGCCCTATGTTAAGCAATCATAATTGGACATATGTAGAAGTCACGACTATTTGAGGTCGGGCAATAGAATTTTGGTGTTAATGCATGTTAGAGACATAGTATAATGGACTATGCTCATGAAACATACCACTCACAAAAAGAATACGAAAAAGAGGTGGCTCAATCTCATCCATACTTATGTTGATTTTTTAATCAACTAGCCTTAGGACTTTGAGATATCATAGGCCAAATGAGATGAATGCATAAAGACTGGGAATGAAATGAAGAGGTAGGGGAATGGATCAAAACTCAAATTGGTCAAAGGAGAACTTTTACCAAATTAATATCATCCATTCATTTTGGGAGATAGAAGGTACGTTCCATCAATCCCCTAAATCCAATGATATTAACTTGACAAAGTCAAATCAACCTTGACTAAGGCCCAACAATAAGAGTCAAACTCAAACAAGTCATCACAATTGGTCAACACAATTAATTAGTATTTATTCAAATTAAAAAAACTAAAAAAATACATTTAAATTAAATATGGTTGTCAAATTCCTAAAACCTCATCAAAACACCAAAGAAATGGCCATCAGATTTATCATAGGTCAAACAAGGTCAAACGACCTTGGAGAAAACATTTCAGAATTTTTAAAGACTTCAAAGTATATTTAAACAATTAAAAACAAACATAAAATCAACTATATCATGAAAAATATTAATAATGATCCAAAAAATAATTTTAATTCTGAATATGAAAGAGGAAATTTTTTGAACTTGGGTTCTTTGGAATCTTCATCCAAAATGCATGAACTTGGGTTATTTGGAAAGCTTGGATCAAGGGGAACAAGTTTGATGTTCAACACTTTTTCATTTGGATATTTGAAAATGGAGAATTTTGAGGTGGAAGTTTGGAAATTTCAACATGTTAAAAAAATTTCTAAGTGCCAAGCCATATATCTCAATATTCCACCTTGCTTAACTTTTTATGTGAGCTTCAAATAAGAAACGTGTATTCATCAAAGTTGTAACTCTTGAAAAGACATTCAAAATGGTCACCAATTTCATGTCAGTTGGATTTATAATGATAGAGTTATGCATCTTTGAAGTTGAGAAAAATCACTTGTTCAATGGTATAGGTCAAAAATGACCTATAATGTATCCTCAAATCACATGCTCAAAAAAGTTGAATTATATCTCACTCCAAACATAAAAGTTTAAGTAGACATCTTTAATTTGATTTTAAAACTTGGAAATATTTCATCTCATAAAAATTGAGCCAGTTATGGCCTTGGGAAGTTGACTTTCAAATTAGGGTTTAGACAAAGTGACCTATAATGTTTCAACATAGAAAATGATTTTACAAGCAAAAATAGCTCTAGGTCTCAACATGAAAGTTGTTTGGAATGTCATTTAGAGTAACGTTTATCTTGGAATCATTTCCATATGGTGAAAATTATAGGAGATAGGGTCTAGGGAGACCCAGTTCTGATCAGATGAATTCATCTGGCCAACCACCATCAACCAACTTGCTAACCTTCAATTCTTTGGACTTTCTTGGTTCATGGTAGATAATATATGCATAAGATGATGAATTTTGAAGTTTCCCTTGAGAAATTGGATCAATTGATGAGATAGTTTGTTGGAGAAGTTACTAAAGATACCCAGTCAAACTAGGGTTTCCAAGGCAAATCACCTCCAAACTCTTGAAGAAAACTTAATCAATATAACATGTAGGAATCAATGGAACTCATATATGATGCTCATAACCATTATTGGATCAATTCATGGTTGTGCTCTTTGTCATGAGAGTCTCAAACCCTGGATATGAACTTGATAGATCAATGGGATCATGCCCTACCTACAAAAGAGTTAGGTAAATACAAAGATATATTTTTGGTATTTTGGTTAGTAAAATGATAATATACAAGTATGATACAATCACATAGTGCTTGGTGATCTCTCCTAAAACAAACCCAATGAAAGAGGGGTAAGGAGGATGCCAAGGTATGATCCCAATGCTAATGCTTATGATGAAATTGCATGAGGGATCTTAGGGTCAAAATTGGGGTCTTACAATCTCCAACATGTTCTCTCCTTAATCTAGCGGCCTGCATTCTAAGGTCGAGGAAGCGGGATAAGCTGAAGCTCTTGCCCCACGAGAAGAAAGAGGCATGGAATCAACAGTGTTATACTCTTTAGTGTAATCATCAGATAAGAGGGAATCAATAAAAGAATCCTTAGAGGAAGCTCCCTCATCTCGAGAGCCCATAGAAATCCTTTTCAGATCAGAATCATCAGTCAGGGATATCACCTCATGGCCTAGGTTATCATAGAAAAGGGGGAAGGGTTTGAACCAGGAGATACTCTCAATCTCATAACATGAGAGGAATCAATCTCATAATCACTAGCGAAGCTAATAGGACTATTACTCATTTTTATCAAAGTACAAGAATTGCTGAAGGTATTAAAAGTTGAGGTGAGAAGGGTACCTGACAAGGCAGAACTAACGAAAGCCAATGTGATAAAGAGAAATGAAGCTTTGACTGAAAAACTAAAACTACTCTAGAAAATAGTCTCATGAAGGAAAAAAGGAAGACGCTTACAAATAGAGACTGACTCTAAAGGATTGCAAAAAGTTTCCGGAATACTCAACAACCCATATATAGGCGAAAGCAAGCAACGAGTCAAATAAACTAATATGAGAAAATAAAAAATCAACGACTGAATTCATCCCTGGAAATGTCAACAAACTCAAGTGCAGTCGAGTGTACTATAAGAAGCATCATTCCCTAACTAGTCACGTCAAGTCATGCGTCAAAAAGAAGCACTAAAACATTTCAATGATGGTGTCATACCAAAAAATTTACCCTACCCCGATACAATTTTCATCTGATCCATGACCCTACTGTTAGGGATTTACACCTTTAGATTTCAAGTATTACAGCCATTGCTAGCGATTTACACCTTTAGATTTCAGGTATTCCGGACATTGCTAGGAAGCGTCACTGAACTAAAACCTCCCTAGTCATTGCCAGGGATCTGTATCTTTAGATTTCAGGTATTCCAGCCATTGTTAGGAAGCATCACTGAACTAAAACCTCCCCAGTCGTTGCTAGGGATCTATACCTTTAGATTTCAGGTATTCCAGCTATTGCTAGGAAGCGTCACTGAATTAGAACCTCCCTAGTTGTTGCTAGGTATCTATCTTTAGATTTCAGGTATTCCAGCTATTGCTAGGGATTTTCACTATCTTTTACATAAGAAACTTATCCCCAAGGAAGTCATATTCCCTCTCATCTTTCTTCTCTACCTTTTGTCATGAAGCTGTTCTCTTTGTTTTCCAGTTGAAGAGATATTTATGTTACACACCATAACATACATTTCATATCATACACATCATGACATAACCATCATACAGCTTACCCATGTCCTCCCCACATAATACCATAAACTATCCTCAACAGATGATTTCATATCAAATTTATTTTCCATCCCATGAACAACCTTCACAAATACCCATCACTTCTTATCACATTCATTTCATTCCTAGTAGGGTGAAATTTTTGATATTTTTATTTATTTAATCCTCTCTTATCTTAGACGTGTGGAAGTCGTTGCTATCTAAACATTCAGGTTCGAGAAGATTAAATAGGGGCAACTGTCATACCCCAAAATTTACCCTAACCCCATACAATTTTCATCTGATCCATGACCATACTGCACATGCATACATTCATTATTTAAAAAAAAATAAAAAAAATTGGGTAACCGGTTACCCTAATCAGGGTAACCGATTACCCAGACCAAAAACTGCTTTTTTAGCCATTTTGGCACTGTGTAACCGATTACCCTAATCAGGGTAACCGATTACACCTGCGCAGACAACAGAAATGGCTCTGTTTTTTACCTAGAAGACCTTTTCTTTCACCCACTTCAACCCTTTTGCTTCCCCTATAAATAGAGCACTATCCCGACTCATTTTTCAAGCTTGAAAGCAACAAAACCTCTGTCCAAATCACATTCAAGCTCCCTCTTTTCAACCTAAACCCTAACTCACCCAAACCCTCTTTTCTTCTTTGAACCACCCAACCACCATGTAAAAATCCATAATCTCCACACAACAAAAACAATAGCAAACTTGTAACCTTCCCTTACATAATCATTCACCACCACCACATAAACATACAACTTTCTTTCCTTCCATTTTTCTACCACAACAATCATAACCACCCTCTTCCAAGCTTTTTGCTTCATTCTCAAACCCAAACACTACAACAACCTAGTTTTGACACCACAATCTTGGTAATATTTTGGACTCAAACTCCTTGATATTTTTTGGTTTTGTTTTGTGTTTGAAAGTGGATTTTTACTCTTAGGTTGTGTTTTGAGAGATATTTGAGTCAACTTTGAGACAAGTGGTTTTTGTTGGGTTTACACCCTTTTGTGGATTTTTTTCTATTACTACTTTTTATCCACCATTTTTAATCAAACTTTGTTTCTTGTTATCATTTATATTTATTGGTTGATGAGATCTATTAAATCATGGCTATGGTTGTTTAGAGTTGATAAAACCTTCAATGTTTCAAACCTATTAATGTTTGATCAATAGATCCTTCATGATACTTTGAGGTATTGATAGGTTGCCTCTATTTCAACCATGTTTTGGTCATTTGATACATAGATGAAACCATTTCCTTTACATTGTTTCTTGTTATCATTTAATATTTATGGTTGACTTGTTGTTACATTTATTTGGTTGATGAGTTCTATTAGATCATGACCATGGTTGTTTAGAGTTGATTAAATCTTCAATACTTCAAGCTTATTAATGGTTGATCAATAGATCATTCATGATACTTTGAGGCATTGATAGATTGCCTCTATTTCAACTATACTTGGATCATTTGATACATAGATGAAACCATTCTCTTTACGTTAACTTGCTATTCTATTTTCTTATTATTATTCTACTAACCACTAACTACTAACTACTAACATTTATATTATTGCACTTTAATTCCTTGCAATTTATTTTATTGTCACTAACCATTATTATTGTGATATTGTCATTCTTTATCTTGTGATTTACTTTTATGTCATTACCTTGTAATTTACATTCAAGTACTCATTATCATCATCATTGTACAAACTCATCATGCATGTTTATTTATTTGTTATTTATTTTATTGTCATCATACATTAAAAATAACAAAAACATGATAAAATGATAAAGACCAAAAATATTCACTCCACTCTTAATCAACTTGGACTTAGAGGATTTCATATTAGGACCTTTGCTTGGAGGCCTTTTCATTACTCTTTGTGATACTTTGTAAGCACTTGGATTTTCATATGTAACTTACATGCATGTTGTAAGAATGGCATCATGGCACCACCTTAGGGGGACATGTTGGTAAGACCATTATCCTTTGTTTAGCTTAGATCACTTTTGCACACAAAAGACTTTCTCTTAGGATACCTTACAATGAGACTCCTTAATTTCTTGTTGGTTACTTTGCATTCATGTTACATAAGTCAAATTTCATAATTAAATAAAACAAACCCTTGATTCAACGTCAAGTGGCTTTTTATAATCAAATTCAAAACACTTAATAATTACGATTATTATTGTGCGCCACGAGTCTTAAGTGGTAGAGAATGAGTGAGAATGGAGCATTCCCACCCTTACTCTGATTATTTTGGAAGCAAGACGCATGGCTTGCTGTCTAGAATAATCACCTCCGCCCATAGACTTTAGTACAATATAATCACAAACATTCTTTCATAAAACCCTTATTCAAGGTAAAAACAATACAACTCATCAAACTCATTTTTTGTGCCTAAGGGCATCATCTCGAAAACCCTTTTTTCAAAGGTAAAATCAACCAACACACAAATATTTTCTACTCCGAACTACGAAGCTCTGATTCCTCATCCCCAAATGAGTGATACGTAGGCACAAGGGCCACAATCCTTGGCGAGCACTATAATAGTAAAAACACCCCCTTCTTTTCAAAAATTCTTTTGAAAATAAAACAATAATAGATAAATCCAACATATGTAAAACAACCCAAATGGTTCCCATGGAGTACCATGGACGTAAGGGGTGCTAATACCTTCCCCTTACGTAACCGACTTCCGAACCTAAATCTCGGTTGCGAGACCGATTCCTTATTCTCTTTTAGAGCTTCCCGTGCGCGTCGCTTTTCCGAGGGTTTTATCGACTATTTCCCCTCTCCTCTCCGATAGAGGTAAACTAAATAAAATTTGGTGGCGACTCTTCTGACTTTGCCTCTCTTTGGCATCTCATTAGTTCCGGTTTCGTTGTCGTGAAATCCCAGTAGCGACACCAAAATTCACTCTGCTGTGGACACCAAAATTCACTAAGCAAGTCTAGCCTAGTTTGGGTTGTTTCTCTTTTACGTACGTGGAGATTTATCTGTTATCTATTTTTTCTGTACATATTGCTTTCTTTGCTAACCCATACATATTTTCTTTGTTTGCCTGTTGGTCTGAAACTCTGGTTCTGTGACGAAGAATTTTTTGGAAGCAATAATGATTGCAAAGGAAAAAACCTTGTGTGGAGGACTCTCCACCCGAGTCTGAGAGTTTGCTTGAGATAGAAGAGGTTGAGTAGTATTGATCCACGAGGTGCCTTCCTCGTTAGGGTCGTACGAGAACCTCACTTAGTGGTAGATTCTCTTAAGGGGATTGATGACCGTCGTGCTTTCGGCGTAAGCATCTTTTCTTTTACTAGAGTCAATGACCCTAAGACCCCTTTTAGAACCTCTAAAACTATTACTAGCCTAGACCGATGGTCGTGTAGTATAGGCCACCGTCTTCCTCGTAAGGGTTGATACGAAGATCTCACTTAGAGTAGATGACTTTGATGGAGCAGTCGCCTGGCAAGTAAATTGACATAAGCGGCTGACAGTCAAGGAAGTCCATGACTCTAGGGGCAGTTTCTTACACCCAATTTTCCAAAAGCCTTAGATCACACAAAGCGAGAACCTTGGTTTACTAAACAGTCATTATTAACTCCATGCTTCGTCACGATGGTCCAAAACAATGAACCCATGCCTAAAAACCCGTGGAAATGATAAATCAATCATTCATTCATAAATAAACATCGCATTCATGCATCATTTGCATCTCATAAGCAAAACCTTATACCATCTTCTGTTTCTACCCCACTAGCTGATTTCCCGACGTACGCTTAGAACTAGAAGCATGTCTCAAGCCACTGTGGAAGAACTCCAACAAGGCCAAGCTGCATTAAAGGAAAAGATCAACCAACTAAAGACTCAGATGAGCTTGGTTATGGAAATCTTGCAAACACTGTTGAAAAAGGAAGGAAATCCTACACCAACCTCCATGATGGAAATTGTCTCCCCTGTGCCTCTGTCCGGCTCCACCTCACGTCATGAGTTGCCTCAGGGATACCGTCCCCAACCCAAACTGCTGAGTTTTCTTAATCAACAGCCAGTGTTCGTTCCTCAGCTAGCTCTCAGGAACCAAATGCGGAATCAGAATTGGTACTCGAGTCGGAGGCAAAACTCTTATGCTCAAAGAGGCCAGAAAAAATCAAAGAGGCCAGAGAAACAGTTTGACCCAATTCCCATGTCATATGGTCGAATTCTCCCTCTTTTGCTCAACAGATCATTGGTGAAGTTAAGGGTACTAGGACCTCCTCCGACATCTCTTCCCTTGAACTACGACATGAATGCTAGGTGTGAGTTCCACTCAAGAGCACCCGAACACTCGATCGAGAGTTGTAAGGCTTTCAAATATAAGGTCCAGGAACTGATTGATTCAAAGGCTATCGCGTTCACACCAAACGGCCTGGATATACTGAGCAACCTCATGCTGCCACATGAAGGCACTTCTACAATGCCACAACCAGTGCTAATGGATGAGGAACAAGAAGCTGAATAAGAGCCTCCTTGGGGACTATCATACATAAGTTCCTACAAGTATGATGACACCAGTCTACGGTTGAAACAAGGCTAATCACGCCAGTAATTATGTTATCATTCATTTGTTTTCATGTGTAACTTTCTTGCATGTCATTGTAATATTCACTCTTAAAACTTGTTTTTGCAACAATGAAATGAATATGCATGTTTTAAGCCAATCCAATTGTGTTCACTCTTATCTTACTTTTGTTTAAAAACAAAACTTAGAGGGAGAATGATGAATATAAGGTACAATAGCTCATTGCATGTATGCTTTTGAATAAACACCTTGCTGATGATGTAAGACATTGCTTCAAATCCCCAAACACTGGAGGTATAAGGATGATAATCCCTAGTCAACCCCTTTGAGCCTAGAAGTTAGAGTTTTCTTCCAAGCAGAGAAACCCTCACATCTTAAACCCAGGGCAGGGTAGTCTTCAGCTAATTTGACCACGCGTTCAATTCTTAAAAAGGAAAAGTAGGGAGTGTCCCATTTGAGGATCAACCACATCCTAGGGAGTGTCTTGTGTAAAGGACAACCATAACATTTCTCTCACGAGAGGTCGAAATCACAAATCTAGTGATTGTCCCTCACTAACAAAAAAAAAGTGAGACAGTCACAAATCCATTCAAACCAAATAAACAAACGTCACACGATTAGTTCCATAAAAAAAAACTCCAAAAAAAGAGAGAGAAAAATCCTGCTAGGTCGAAACTTGAAAACAAGTGGCCCAGGCAAAATTAGGGAAGTAAAAAAAAAGCAGAAGAGGAATCAAAAACAAAAATCCTCAGCAAGAGCAAAGTCGTGTGACTGCAAACACAAAAATAAGAGGCAAGTGACTGCACTCCTAAAACCTTGTGGGTTCTCTTACTACCACTCCCATCATTCTAAGAGACGAAGGTCTATGTCAAACTAGTTGAATGTAGGACTGAAGGGTATCAAGAAGAATGGGCGGGCTAAATAAATATTTGAGCCATAAATCCTTTGTTTCTTAAACCGTGAACCATCCCACATTACAACCCTCAAAAGACCTAATTGAAGCAAGGTCTATTTTGAAAGCATATTGCATTGGAGCTTATGTCGAAACTGACTCCTATTTGTTTTGCTAAGTATCAATATGACTTTTGTAACTAGTGATCCATTCACTCTATGTCATCTTTTCAGTGGACATACTTGGATTTCTAAAACTGACATAAACATAACATTAGCATAAATAGTTTTACTTGTGAACGAGCATTGACATCAAGAGCGTTTTCACAATGAACATGACTTGAGAAGTTTTTGTCACCCAAAAGAGGCAAATTTCCTAAGGACTTCGATGAGCAAAGCCCATCCTCTTAGATTAATCTCATCAGTGGGAAAGGCATCTGATAACTCCGTTGAGCAAGCCACTTCAAGATCCAGTCAGTCTGGGATAACCACGTCGAGATTAGGCAAATCTCTCCAAAGGCAGTTGGCCAGGGGCATTCCCTCAAATGTCGAGAAGTCAGGGGCAAAATCCATTCAAAGTTTCATACCAGGGCAGTCCACCTCAAAAGCATGAGAAAGTCAAAACACTCTAAGAGATAGATGAATAGGGGTAGGCAGACCCAAGACGCTGGGGCATATCAGATCAAGATTACTCTACCCATGGTTTGCTTCATAACTTGTAACTGGGGCAGTCCATGTAGATACCTAACAGATTGGGGAAAGAATGGCCATGGAGAGGAAGCATTTCCTTATATTTTTGATTTTTTTGCTCAGATCAAGCATGGGGCATCAGAATATCCAGACCAAGCTCACTACGTCATCCAAGTTCAAAGCAAATATCTGGAAGTCATGCTAAGCACATCATCCCATAATTTGTCAACAATTGTAGGTGTTTAATTGGCTGCATTATATGGTAAAACACTAATGTCTTGACTGATGTCATGACATGTATATGTGACTACATTGTAGTTACTGCAGGACTAGCTAACACAGGATTATTGAATGCTATGACATTCATACCTGTCAACAGATACTAAGGAACAGAAGTTCTGTTAGAACTTAGTATGCATTTGCAGTCTGGTTATCAAGGAAGAACCAGACCTGGCATAAGGCCTACTGACTGAATGTCAAACTGGATGTTGTGACATTCATCATTGACAGCAGCTACTAAAGATTAGGCAGAGTGGTGTTCTGCTATACTTCAGCATGTAACTTAGTTTGTTCTTCAAGAGAATAACAGAACTAACTTAAGGCCAAATGTGTAAATGTTAAGTTGGACACTTTGACATTTATTAATGTAAGCTGTTACTGTAGTATGGTCATTTTGATCCTGTACAGGTCAGCAAAATTGTACAGTCTGTTTTCTGGAAAAACAGACTCAGCATATGGACCTTGATGTCAAGCTGAATGTCGTGACATTCATGCCTGACAGCATATGCTAAATTGTAGGTTGTGCAGTTTTCTGTTTCAGCTTTTTCTTGGGCTATTCTTCAGGAAGTCAACAGCTTAGAGAAAATCCAGGAAACCAACAACCAAGCTACAATTAAGGAACCTAACAAATAGCCTATTTGTTAGCACACTAATATGTGGAAATTAGTTAGAATCCTATGTGGCATTATTTGTGGAGGTCTTGAGATATTTTAGGAACTAAATGTGGAGATATTTTAGGAACTAAATATGGAGATATTTTAGGAACTAAATTTGGAGATATTTTAGGAACTAAAAGATTGAAGACCTTGTTTGTAGCAGAAAGTTTCTGCTGATGTTGTAACAGCAAAGGAGAAGTTTGCTGCGATTTCTGAAGGCCCAAATCCACTTGGGTGATTAGGTTATAAATAGCTGATTGTAATCTAGTTTTTGTAAGCCTCTTAGAATGAATTTTTAGGGGTGTGTGTAAGGTAAACCTCCCAATCTGTGGGAAGGTTACCATGTGTCTCTCAGTGGTAAACCTGAGAGTGTTTGTCACTCAAAGCCTGTAGGCAAGAGTGATTATGTTCTTGAATGAAGCTGTGAAGCAAGTTCAAGGTGTTTGCACATTACATTGTATTTGTAGTGATAGGAATGGAAACTGGAGGTTTCTATCTAGGAGTTCCTAGGTATAGATTGCATTGGGTAGGGATTAAGTGATGAGTTGTAAACGGGGGAGTTTAACTCTGAATTGATACTACTAATAGTGGATCTTCTTCCTGGCTTGGTAGCCCCCAGATGTAGGTCATGTTGGACTGAACTGGGTTAACAATTACTTGTGTTTTTACCTTTTGCATGTTATAATTGTGCCAGTTATAAAATAAGGTAAACCTGTAATGCTGTAACAGATGATGTTCAAATCAACAGTAAGACATCATGCTGATAACTATGGAAGAAAACAATTGAAGTGAGTGCTAGGTTTGACTTCTGTTGAGTCTTTCTTCCTGAAGCACAGAACCAGGGGTTCATACATTCTAGGGCGACATAGAATGAGATGTCGTGACATCTGTGAACCTGTGCATATTAGTACAGTGGTTAATAACTATCTTGCTGTATTAGTTACAATGTTAGATCAGATGTCATGTCGTGGTGGATAACATCTGAATTCTGACTACACCAGAATTTCAATTGGTATCAGAGCAGGCATCCTGTTCTGTCTCTGGATGAGATCCATGGGTGATACGTTCTGGTATCTTGCAAGAAGTTATGGTAGTACTAATGTTGGAACCTGTGAAAGGTTCTGTACTTTCCCTGAATGGTCCCTTGAAGTAGGGGGATGGACTGTTCATGACAGGAATGGTGTGTACCTGTCTCTGGAGGGTGGCAATTGGCCTGTGTGTGGGACAGCTGTGCCATTATTGAATCACAGTCAAACGTGGTATGGTCTTGGAGGCTGATCTGGTGAAGTGTGTGTTCATAGGTTGAGTTGTATTATGATTTCCGCTGCATAATACCTGGCAAAACTCAAACTCTGATGTTGTTTCCCCTCATGTGGATGTAAGGCTGCTGTATTCAAGATCTCATCATAATCTACTGAAGATGTCAAAGATACTTGAGTCCCCTCAAGTCCACTCATCATGACATTCTCACTTCAGGATGGTAAGAATCACTTAATCACTGATTCTTTTACTCACTTGAGTAGGGTGTATGAAGACCTTGAAGACCTTTGTAGCACCTCAAATTTGCACCTATCATTGTACATACATTTTCATATTAGGTCATAACATAACATGGTCCACTGCATAACATTGCATTGTCCCTTTTGCCTCAAGTGCAAGCCAATCAAGAGAATTAGGTCAAACTGATCAGGAGATCAGTCAACCAAGCAAGCAAGTATGTTTCTCAAGGAGCCAAGGCCCTAGGGTTGGTCCAACATGTTCACATGACTTGGGGATCCATTTGAAGTGTTTAGGTCAAAGATTGGATGTTCAGAAGTCATCAGTCAATGCACAGTCAGTCAGAAACCCTAAAAGTCAACTGTTGGTCAACTGTCCATTTAATCAGTGATTTGATGATTGGATTTGGTTTGAGAGGTCTCATTCATGTCCATATAGTCCTCATATATCATGTCAAACACCATCATGGAAGAATTTGAAGCCAGATCAGAAATTTCCAAAAATGGAAACTGGACCTGTAATTGAAACCTGCCCAAAATGGAAAGTCTTGATCCTCAAACTTACATCATGATACAAGCTTCAAATGAATTTTTGCCCAACATGAAAGTTGAAGATCTTGTTCTCCCATTTCCAAAAAGTCCAAGAACACTCAATTCCCATGTATGGTTGGCAAGTTATGATCAAATCATTTTCAGAAATTCTTGAACTTCAAAAGGCCATATCTCTCAAACCATTTGGCCAATTTGGGTGGGGTTTTTTCCTACAAGTCACATTTGATCCCCTCTTTCCAAAAATGTAATTTTCATGTACCAAAACTTCACCAATCAAAATGGCATTTTTGGACTTGCATGAATTAATTTCAAGTGAGGTGAAAAATTGAACTTTCCAAATAATCATTCCCAACCATTTCTACCATCCAAACATGTTCTGAAATGTCATTTGAGACTTGTTGCAAGCTCATTTTCGTGCAGTACACATAGCCATCACCTACTTGCTTGAAAATTGGCCAAAAGTACATTTTTCAACAACTACATCCCACATTTTCATGAACCATCATTTGTACCCTTAAACAACAGATATATTCATCATTTTCTGTCACTTGAGAACCCTAGTTGCAGCTGCCAAAACACTCAGAAATCCACTCTCTCTCAAGTTCCATCTTGCTTGCATTTTCCAAAATTCTTCAAAATCCTCCAAAGAGCACGACCTGGCTAGTGTTGCTGCATCATCCAAGCATCATTTCAGACTGATTACAACTTCATTTCTACATCTGTAAGCAGCTTCATTGCAACTGTTTTCCAAAGCACCCTTCCATGGCAGATTTGGATTAAGGTATCTTCAAGCTTCTTCGAGCAAAGGCATCTTCACCATACATCTTTTGGAAGCTTTGTGTGTACCTGTTTCAAGCTTGCAGCCTCCAAACACAAAAACTCATTCATTCTCTCAAAAATCCATTTCTTAACATTTTTCAAATTTATTCCAAAAACTTCAAAGGCCACGATCTGGACATTGTTTATTCATCATCCAAGCAACCTTTTGGACTCATTGCAACGTCATTTTCACAACTGTGGGAAGCCTTTGCACGACTGTTTTTCCCAAAGCATCATCAATGGTAAAGTTTGGTTGAAGTCATTTCAAGCTATCTCAAGCCAAGAATCTTCACCATTCATCATTTGAAGCCTTCTAGCTCATCTGTTTCGAGCCAAAACCATCAAACAACAACTATATCACAAACTGCTCATCAAGAGGTGAAATTTCGATTCTCCCTTTTCTTAAATCTATCATGATACACTTATAGGTCTTTCTCTTGTGATGATTCTGAGCCAAACATCGCTTGATTTCGTGCCAAAATGAGAGAGAACGAGGGTTTTTAAAGTTTGTTGTTCATGATTAAATTTGTTCGATTAATGCTTAATATGTTGTTGTTGGATGATATGATTGTTGTTTATTGATGCCTGCTGATAGATGTACACGATGCAACGCCTAAAATTCATTTCTGCAAACTTTGCATTTTTCTGGAAATCACGATTGAAGGTGGTGATGAACAGCGTGTTGTTTTTGGTTGTTGGAGAATTTCCTGCGGATTCTCCTGCAACCTTCATAGCCTATCCACGCTTTTTCCTGCGGATTCTGGGTTAGGGTTTTTTTGCATGAAGGCGCTACTGTTGCATCAGCGTGGGCCAATCAGATTATTTCGTTGCCTTGCCCTAAACGCGGTCGTTTTGTTAAGTGGTGGTTTTATTTACAAGTTTGCCACTCGGGGCATGTGTCCCATTGAATTAAACCATTATTTTTCATTTTTCATTCCATTTTTTGAACTCTAACTTTGAAAAATCATATTTCATTCATTTCAAATCCAAATCTCATGGGAATTTTTGCATCATCTTCATCATGATGTCTACTTTTTTATCATAATTTTTCCAGAATTTTGTGATTAATGGATTTTAATTGGTATTAAGGTTTGTGACATGTGCTCATATTTTGTACACTTTGCCAAAACATTTGTGAAATGGTGATACTTTATCCAATGGCTCCCAAATTTTTTGTGCTTAAACTAGACACACTCATGGTGATTTTGGTGTAGAGTTTGTGAATTTCTCATTGCTGGTTTGTGAGTTATGATTTTTTGAATTAGGGTGTGACAATTTGTGTCACACCATTGATGTCCAACTTCATGATTTTTGGATCCATGCTTCTTGACCTCCAAATGAATTGATCTTTTGCATGAACCTATTCTTGTATGTATAGTTTACATGTGAATTTTCTTGGAATTATTTGTGGCATTTCCTAATTGTTTGATATTTTCTCCCCTGTTTGACCAAAATCTTGACCTTGTGTGACACTTGTTCCCATTTCATTTGTGAAATTCTCATACTTTATTAGATGGACATGAAATTTTACATGAGATAACTAGACATCCTAATCTTTGACATGGTTTTAGTCCCATTCATTTATCATACACCATCTCTGATTTATGAATTTTTCAAGTTGATGCATGTTTGGTTGACTTCTTTGAGCATGTTCAAAATTGCCTTGCCTTTCTGATTTTCATTGACTGCCTTCCACTTGTCCAAATGAGATGAAATTTGACATGCTTACCATGCTGTGGGTTGTGATTGATCATGATTTATTTGGTGATTTTTGGAAATGTTTTAGATTGCTTTTGAGTTAAGTCTTGCTGTTGACTTCTATGAGCTTCTGTTTGCTATACCTTGACCTAATTTGTTCATGAAATGATGATAGTGATTGATATGAATGTGAACCCAATTGGTTGTGTTTCTTAATTGTTTGAACATGATTTTGGATGCTTGCCCTTTGCTGTTTTGACTTTTTCATTCTCTTTTGACCCTAGGCTTGCCCTAGTGGTCCTGTTACTCACTTTTGAGCTTGTGTTTTCAGGTTGACCAACAAATGACCAATGAGACCATTTCTTTTTTGATTGAGCTTGCTTAAATATCATTGTCTAACTTGTTTGTTTTGTAGGTGGCTTGGCCCACATGCCTTAAGCCTTATGCCTTGCACATCCATTTGCTTCTGATTAACTGTTAATGTCTGTTTCCTTTTGCTTTGATTTGAGTTGCATACTAACATCTGCTTGACTATTTCAGGTGCTTTTAGTTGCTTAGTTCCTTGTGAACTTTTGCTTTGCTTTGCTTATATAAGCAATTTGCATTGAGGTATATTTCTAATCTTCATGTAGTCTGGAAGACCTGGCCTGTTACTTGGCCAGGCAACTGTCTGAAGCCCTCCTTAAGAGGCAATGTTTGTGACTGTTTACATTTGTCCTTGTATAGAGTCAAAGTCCTCCTAAGTGAAGAGGCAATTGGCAGAACCCAAGGGATATGCAACCTATCCCCTGCTATTCAGTGTGTCATCTGTTTTGCTCACACCACTGTGTTGATGCATTGCAGATACAAACCCAAGATCTTGTGCAATTGTACAGTTGAGTCAGTTTCAAATGTGTAGAAGGGTTCCCACTTTCTGAACCCACACATTCTTGTCTTAAGCTCTCCCAGGCCAGGGATAAGAGCTGTGAAGTCTTATCTTCACTCACCTTTCATCTGCTTCACCTTAGCCCCTCAATGGCAAGGTTAAGAGCACATTCACCCAGTTCCAGAGGTTTGTTTGTTGAGGTTGATATGACCCCTCGACTAAAACCTAGCCTTGTTTGAGCCCCTTGCTTGTGTATAGTTTGTGCTATCTGTGCTTGTATGTTTGTTTGACTTGCTTCCTGTGCAAGTTAGGGATAGTTTAGACTTGCTTCCTGTGCAAGTTAGGTTTTGCTTGGCTTGCTTCCTGTGCAAGTTAAATGTGTGTGTGGCTTGCTTCCTGTGCAAGTCATGATTAGGATAGGCTGGCTCCCTGTGCCAGTTAGCTAGAAACCTTAACTTAGGGATGAATTTGCATGACAACATCTAGGCTCGAGTCGTAGTCTCCCTAGTGTTGTGTCTCCCTCTGTTATCTGGTTAGGCTAGTCCTGTATCCCTCTGTAGGGGAACTACGTCGCCCTGATCCTCATACCAGATGAGGTACGTAGGCAGGAGATGAGCTGATCTCTCCGGGCGCCTGTGTCTTTGTTTCGTCTTGTTGTGTGCTTGGAAGCCGATGTAAGTCCATCGAGTGGCAGTTAGGTTCCAGTGTGCGTGTGTTTGGTTCGGATGCTGATGTAAGTCCAGTGATTGGCGTTCAGGCTCCATGTTTGCCTTCTTGAGTGCGTTTTGGTTCGGATGCTGATGTAAGTCCAGTGATTGGCATTCAGGCTCCATGTTTGCCTTTGCCTGTGTTTGTTTGTGTGCGTGTCAGCCGAGCTACGAATGCTCTGATTCTCCTGCGTCCAAAGGAGATACGTATGCATAGGATGCGACATCCTAGCGAGCATGTGTCGTTTCCCCAATCCGAACTACTTCGACTCTGATGTCTATGCCTGATAGACTAAGTAGGCCCAGGATGCGACATCCTGCCGAGTCAGTTTCAGTTTTGTTTTCTTGTGTCTCTTTCAGCCAGTGTGTGTGTGTGTGTGAGCAGTGTTTTAGCAACCATTTTCCTTCCTATTGTGCGTGGATCCCGTCGAGTACGACGGATGCGTAGGGGTGCTAATACCTTCCCTTCGCATAACCGACTCCCGAACCCATTCTCTTTGGTCGCGAGACCATGCTTTTTCCAGGTTTACTCTGAGCGTTTCCTTTCCCTCTTTTGGGATAAATAACGCACGGTGGCGGCTCTGTTGTTCTTGTTTCCCGCCGGTTTTTCGCGTGATGCGACAGCTGGCGACTCTGCTGGGGACAATAGAGAAGTTGACCTGTGCTGGTCCATCTTCCCTAAGCGAGTCTCTCCTAGCGCTCTCTAGGTTAGGGTTTGGTTGCTTTTGCTGTTATTTATTGCATTCATTTATTTATTGTTTGCATTCATGTTTGCACTTATGTTTGCATTCATTCACATTCATTATTCATCTGGCTGGTTGTCTGTTTCTCTCTGTTGGGGTGGGAGTTACATGAGGTAAAAGGCCCAATACCCAGGCTATGAGTGAAATCTAGGATACTTAGGAATAGAGTGATTCATGGGAAGCGGGTGGTATTGCGCCACTTAGCGGAACATTGATATCACGAGCAGTTCAGACCCTGGTGGGATATTACCGTTACATACTTTGGGTGTGTATATGATGATGTTCTGCGAAAGGTTATTTATGCTGCGTTTCTCTCGACCTTACCCTGGCCTAGATGACACCCGTGAGTGGGGAGGGAATGATCATTATTACAGGTACAGGTACCAGTTGGTGACTTGTTGGTGACTTGTTGGTGACTTGTGATCCTGTTGGTGACTATTGGTTCAGAATTTTGGGGTCTCAGATGACTTTGGGTTTCAGATGAATTTGTGGTTCCGAGTTCAAGCCGAAGCTTTGATCCTGTGTTCTGAGAGACACAGCCAACCAGTCGTGTCTGCATCATTTGCATCATAGCATATTTATTTTTCAAAAGAAACGCAATAAAAAAAGATACAAAAAAAAAAGGGGAAAGAAAAAAAAAAAAAAAAAAACTAATCCCTGCATGCATATCATTTCTCAGGTACATTCCAGAGCTTGTTCACTGATAGAGATGGCAACAGTCCCAGAGTTGAAGCGGAAGACTTGTTCCTACAGCTTTCACCGTGAACCTTTGACGTCTCTGATTGAGTTGAGCAATCTTATGACCAGTGGTAACCAGAAGGGGTTTGTTGACCAGTATGGAGATATTCTGACCCTGTCGAAGATGGTAGTCGATCCGGTGCCGTTGCAGACTCTTCTACAGTTCTACGACCCAGAGCTTCATTGTTTCACCTTTCAAGATTATCAGTTGGCGCCTACTCTTGAGGAGTACTCCATTCTGCTGAGTGTCCCGGTCCGGTATCAGGTTCCTTTCTTGGATATGCCCAAGGAGGTTGATTTCAGAGTTGTTGCCAGAGCTCTCCATTTGGGTATCAAGGAAGTCAGTGATAGTTGGAAGTCCAGTGGGGATGTTGTAGGATTGCCTTTGAAGTTTCTGTTGAGGGTAGCTAGAGAAGAAGCAGAGAAGGGAAGTTGGGAAGCCTTTCATGCCCAGTTGGCCGTCATGATCTATGGGATCGTCTTGTTTCCGAGTATGCCCAATTTTGTTGACTATGCTGCAGTCAGTATTTTCATTGGAGGAAATCCAGTTCCTACTCTATTAGCTGACACTTACTATGCTATTCACAGTAGGCATGGTAAGGGTGGGGCTATCAGGTGTTGTCTCCCGCTTTTGCTCAGATGGTTCTTGTCTCTTCTGCCAGTCAGTGGACCTTTTGTGGATGCTCAGAGCACGCATAAGTGGACTCAGAGGGTTATGTCTCTTACCTCCTATGATATCAGATGGCAATCTTACCGGATGGATGTGCGTAACGTCGTTATGAGCTGTGGAGGATTCCGTAATGTGCCACTCGTAGGGACTAGGGGTTGCATCAATTACAACCCGGTTCTTTCTCTCCGCCAGTTGGGATTTGTGATGAAGGGAAGGCCACTTGAGGCTGAGGTAGCTGAAAGTGTGTATTTTGAGAAGCAGAGTGACCCGGCCAGATTGGAGCAGATAGGAAGAGCTTGGAAGTCTATTGGTGTGAAGGATGGATCTGTCTTAGGGAAGAAGTTTGCCGTTGCTATGCCCGATTACACTGATTGGGTCAAGGAGAGAGTAGAAACTTTGTTGTTACCCTACGATAGGATGGAGCCGTTGCAGGAGCAACCACCTTTGATCCTTGCTGAGAGTGTGCCTGCGGAGCACTACAAGCAAGCCCTGATGGAGAATCGCCGTTTGAGAGAGAAGGAGCAAGATACCCAGATGGAGCTGTACAAAGCCAAAGCTGATAGTTTGAACTTGGCTCATCAACTCAGAGGAGTGCGAGAAGAAGATGCTAGCAGACTGAGAAGCAAGAAGAGATCCTACGAGGAGATGGAGAGCATGTTAGATGCAGAGCACCGGGAGTGTTTGAGGTTGCAGAGGGTTGAGGCCAGCTATCAGAAGAAGATCAGAGACTTGGAGAAGCAACTCAGAGATAAAGACATCCAGTTGAAGAAGGAAGTAGACTTGAGACAGGCATCAGAGAACCACCTTGGAGGAGAAGTGGTAGAGCTTAGACGACAACTGAAGGAGAAGATCACTCTTTTGCCAGAATGTTCAGAATGTGACCTGTTGATAGACCAGTGTCAGTACTTGAAGACTCTCATTCCGGGAGGCCGTTTGTCTTAGCTTGTATCTTTGATGTGTATGTTGAGAATCACCTCCAGGCTTGTTGGATGGGATTCATTGTTGTACTCCAATTGTTTGGATTTTCTTTGTCGACTTTGTTGTATGATCTTGTTACTCATATAGATGAGGTTGTTGGTTTCACCTTGTACTCATCACTCTTGTGTATGTTGTTTCTGTGCTTCTATGTTGTTCTTGCTACAGGTTGCCATCTTTTGAGGATGACTCAGGCTCTTTGAATGCCTGAGGAATGAACATACCATGTGCATCATACACATCATTAGCACCATACTCATATCATTTTGCATAACAGGTGTTCTTGGTCGTGACTTCTCACTCTTGGTTCCTGTTCAGGCAGGATAGCTGATCAACGTCCGCACCGCTACTCAACAAGACTGAATCAACAGAGAGGTATGGAGCAAGTTCAAGCTGAGTTGGCTGAGATGAAGGCTAACATGGCCCAGTTTATGAATATGATGCAAGGGGTTGCACAAGGTCAAGAAGAACTTCGAGCCATGGTTCAGAGACAAGAGGCTGCAATTCCGCCGGTCAACCCTGCTCCGCCAGAGGGAGGTCCGGTCAATGATAATAATGTTGTTGCTGCTGTACCCATCAACAACTATGCTGTAGGTGATGAGTTGGGGGGTATTCGAATCAACGGTCAACCTATTGCTCCAGATGCCGCTAATGCCAGAGCAGTCCGTGCCCCGGCCCGTAATCCTGTTCCGATTGTTGACAGACAAGAGGATATGTTCTCTCTGCTTAGTGGAGACGAAGACGTTCTGGGAAGGGTTGATGAGAGGGATCGTAAAGTTGATGCCCTTGCTGAGAAGATCCGAGCTATGGAATGTCAGAATTCTCTCGGTTTTGATGTTACCAATATGGGATTGGTGGAAGGTTTGAGAATCCCTTACAAGTTCAAAGTACCGTCCTTCGATAAATACAACGGTACTTCTTGCCCTCGCACCCATGTGCAGGCTTATTATCGAAAAATCTCTGCGTATACCGATGATGAAAAGATGTGGATGTATTTTTTCCAAGATAGTCTATCTGGGGCTTCTTTGGACTGGTACATGGAATTGAAGAGAGATTCTATCCGCTGTTGGAGGGATCTGGGTGAGGCCTTTTTGAGGCAATACAAACACAACATGGACATGGCACCGAGCCGGACTCAGCTGCAGAGTCTTTGTCAGAAATCCAATGAGAGCTTCAAGGAGTACGCCCAGAGGTGGCGTGAACTGGCTGCTAGAGTTCAACCCCCTATGCTGGAGAGGGAGTTGACAGATATGTTTATCGGTACTCTTCAGGGTGTGTTTATGGACCGGATGGGGAGCTGCCCATTCGGTAGTTTTTCTGATGTTGTCATTTGTGGAGAGAGGACTGAGAGCTTGATTAAAACTGGGAAGATCCAAGATGCTGGTTCCTCTTCTTCTAAGAAGCCGTTTGCTGGGGCACCTCGTCGAAGAGAGGGTGAAACTAATGCTGTTCAACACCGCAGAGATCAGAACAGAATTGAATACCGTCAAGCTGCTGCAGTAACCATTCCGGCACCTCAGCCTCGTCAACAACAACAACAAAGAGTTCAACAACCGCAACAACAACAACAACAGCAACGTCCGTATCAGCCCAGACAAAGGATGCCTGATCGACGTTTTGATTCGCTACCCATGTCGTACGCCGAACTGCTGCCCGAACTACTCAGGTTGGGGATGGTTGAGTTGCGTACAATGGCTCCGCCTACAGTATTGCCTCCTGGGTACGACGCCAACGTCCGTTGTGACTTTCACTCTGGGGCACCAGGGCATCATACTGAGAAGTGTCGGGCTCTCCAGCACAAGGTCCAAGATTTGATCGATGCCAAGGCGATCAACTTCGCTCCAGTGCCTAACGTCGTAAACAACCCTATGCCTCAGCATGGTGGGCATAGAGTGAACAATATTGAGGGGAAAGAAGCTGAAGATCTGGTTGTTAATGTTGATGATGTTCAGACTTCTCTGCTAGTTGTGAAGGGCCGTCTGCTGAATGGGGGTGTCTACTCGGGCTGTGATGAGGATTGTTTGGGCTGTGCAGAATCTGAGAATGGTTGCGACCAGTTAAGGGCCGGTATCCAGGGTATGATGGATGAGGGTTGTTTGCAATTCAGTAGGGCTGTAAAAGATCGTGGAACAGTGTCAACTATCACCATTTACTTTAAACCGTCTGAAGGACGTGGACAAAGGGTCGTTAGTGCACCTGCAACAAATGGTACCCCAGTTACCATTTCCGTGCCTGTAACCATCAGTGCTCCAACTACTATCGTTGCGTCTGGAAGAAGGGCTGTTGAGAATAGTAGAGCCGTGCCGTGGAAGTATGATAATGCTTACCGCAGTAACAGAAGGGCTGAAAGTCAGACGAGACCAGTGAATCAAACTCCAGTGACAATTGGTTTACCGAATAGAGTTCCTGCAACTGTTGGTCCGGCTGTGGATAATGTAGGGGGTCCAGGAGGTTTTACCAGAAGCGGTCGTCTGTTCGCACCGCAGCCTTTGAGGGACAATAATGCTGAGGCTCTCGCCAAAGCAAAGGGTAAGCAAGCTGTGGTTGAGGAAGAACCTGTCCAGAAGGAAGCGCCCGAGGGGTCATTTGAGAAGGACGTGGAGGAGTTTATGAAGATAATCAAGAAGAGTGACTACAAGATTGTAGATCAGTTGAATCAAACTCCGTCCAAGATTTCTATACTTTCACTGTTGTTGTGCTCTGAGGCACACCGTAATGCCTTGCTGAAGATGTTGAATCTGGCTTACGTGCCTCAGGAGATTTCTGTCAATCAACTGGAGGGTGTGATGGCCAATGTGAGCACCAGGCATGGTGTAGGATTCACCAACCTGGACTTACCGCCTGAAGGGCGAAACCATAACAAAGCCTTGCACATCACCATGGAGTGCAAGGGGGCAGTGTTGTCTCACGTATTGGTAGACACCGGGTCGTCGCTGAATGTGCTGCCTAAGCAGATTCTGAAGAAGATTGATGTGGAAGGGTTTGTGCTTACTCCCAGTGACCTGATCGTTCGTGCTTTCGACGGCTCCAAACGTTCTGTGTGTGGGGAAGTTACCTTGCCTGTGAAGATAGGTCCTGAGGTATTCGATATCATCTTCTATGTTATGGACATCCAGCCCGCCTATAGTTGTTTATTGGGGCGTCCATGGATTCATGCAGCAGGGGCAGTCTCGTCGACTCTCCATCAAAAGCTCAAGTATGTCTGGAACGGTCAGATTGTGACTGTGTGCGGTGAAGAAGAGATTCTGGTGAGTCATCTATCCTCGTTCAAGTATGTTGAGGTGGATGGCGAGATCCACGAAACCTTATGCCAGGCGTTTGAGACTGTGGCTCTTGAGAAAGTGGCGTACGCTGAGCAGAGGAAGCCAGGTGCTTCAATTACTTCTTACAAGCAGGCTAAGGAGGTTGTTGATTCTGGCAAAGCTGAAGGCTGGGGCAAGATGGTGGACTTGCCTGTTAAAGAAGACAAATTTGGCGTTGGTTACGAGCCTCTCCAAGCAGAGCAGAATGGTCAAGCGGGTCCGAGTACCTTTACCAGCGCTGGGCTGATGAATCATGGCGACGTCTCTGCAACCGGTAGTGAAGACTGTGACAGTGATTGTGATCTGGACAACTGGGTTCGCCCGTGTGCACCAGGGGGGTCTATCAACAACTGGACGGCTGAAGAAGTGGTTCAAGTTACTCTTCTGACAGAGTAATTTTCTGTTGTTTTGTCATTTTGCATGAAAATCCTACGATCTGCCCAAGGCGTAGTGATTCATTGTAGGGCCTCATCATGTTTTAATGATTATCATTAATGAAGGACATTTTTTGAAATCAAACTTTGTGATCCCTGTCTTTCTATTTTTTGTTTTCATCTTTTTCAAAAACAATAAAAATGGCAATGTTTTTGTTTTTTGTGACTTTATTGAACTCTTTTTCTAAAACAAAGCATTAAACATGCAGAAGCGATCTTATGGCATTCACTATGAACAGTTCTGTTATGGCTCAGTATGATTTCGACAATCCCATCTACCAAGCTGAAGAGGAGAGTGAGGAAGACTGTGAACTTCCTGCAGAATTGGTCAGATTGCTGAAGCAGGAGGAAAGGGTCATCCAACCTCATCAGGAGGAGTTGGAGGTTGTTAATTTGGGTACTGAGGACGCCAAAAGAGAAATCAAGATTGGGGCTGCTTTAGAGGACTCTGTCAAGAGGAGGCTGATTGAGATGCTGAGAGAATATGTGGAGATATTCGCCTGGTCATATCAAGATATGCCTGGGTTAGATACAGACATTGTGGTGCATCGATTACCTCTTAGAGAAGGATGTCCTTCGGTCAAGCAGAAGCTTCGTAGAACGAGTCCTGATATGGCAACTAAGATCAAGGAAGAGGTTCAGAAGCAGTGGGATGCGGGTTTTTTGGCTGTTACAAGTTATCCCCCATGGGTGGCCAACATCGTTCCTGTGCCGAAGAAGGATGGTAAAGTCAGAATGTGTGTCGATTACCGGGATTTGAATAGAGCGAGTCCGAAAGATGATTTCCCATTACCTCACATTGATGTATTGGTTGATAATACGGCTCAATCCTCGGTATTCTCTTTCATGGATGGTTTCTCTGGATATAATCAGATCAAGATGGCGCCAGAGGACATGGAAAAGACGACATTCATTACACCTTGGGGCACGTTCTGCTATAAGGTGATGCCATTTGGGCTAAAGAATGCTGGTGCTACCTATCAGAGGGCAATGACGACTCTCTTTCATGACATGATGCACAAAGAAATTGAAGTGTACGTAGATGATATGATTGCGAAGTCGCAGACAGAAGAGGAGCACTTGGTTAATTTGCAGAAGCTGTTTGATCGGTTGAGAAAGTTCAAGCTGAGGTTGAATCCGAACAAGTGTACGTTTGGGGTGAGATCAGGGAAGCTGTTAGGCTTCATTGTCAGTGAAAAAGGGATTGAGGTTGATCCAGCAAAAGTCAAAGCTATTCAAGAGATGCCTGAACCAAAAACGGAAAAGCAAGTCCGTGGGTTTTTAGGGAGATTGAACTACATTGCAAGGTTCATATCTCATCTAACAGCCACGTGCGAACCAATTTTCAAATTGCTAAGAAAGAATCAAGCGATCAAGTGGAATGATGACTGTCAGAAAGCTTTTGACAAGATAAAGGAGTATTTACAGAAACCTCCAATCCTTATACCTCCAGTTCCAGGGAGACCTCTGATAATGTACCTGTCAGTGACTGAGAACTCGATGGGGTGTGTATTGGGACAGCATGACGAGTCTGGTCGAAAAGAGCATGCCATATACTACCTTAGCAAAAAGTTTACCGACTGTGAAACAAGATATTCACTGCTCGAGAAAACTTGCTGTGCTTTGGCCTGGGCTGCTCGCCGACTGAGGCAGTATATGTTGAACCATACTACCTTATTGATTTCTAAGATGGATCCAGTAAAGTACATCTTTGAGAAACCGGCTCTCACCGGACGTGTTGCTCGTTGGCAGATGATTCTAACAGAATATGATATTCAGTACACGTCACAAAAGGCCATCAAAGGTAGTATTCTGTCAGACTACCTCGCCGAGCAACCGATTGAAGATTATCAGCCTATGATGTTTGAATTCCCTGATGAAGACATCATGTATCTTAAGATGAAAGATTGCGAAGAGCCTCTTGTCGAGGAAGGACCGGATCCGGATGACAAATGGACACTGATGTTTGATGGGGCTGTGAATATGAATGGTAACGGTGTTGGGGCAGTATTGATCAATCCTAAAGGTGCTCATATACCTTTTTCTGCCAGATTGACGTTTGACGTCACCAACAACGAAGCTGAGTATGAGGCTTGTATCATGGGGATAGAAGAAGCCATTGATCTGAGGATCAAAACGCTTGACATTTTTGGAGATTCCGCTCTAGTGGTCAATCAAGTCAATGGAGATTGGAATACGAATCAGCCGCATTTGATTCCGTATAGAGATTACACCAGAAGAATACTGACGTTCTTCAAGAAGGTGAAGTTGTACCATGTCCCTCGGGATGAGAATCAAATGGCTGATGCTTTGGCAACTTTGTCGTCTATGATCAAAGTTCATTGGTGGAATCATGTGCCACATGTTGCGGTGAATCGACTCGAGAGGCCTGCGTATGTGTTTGCAGCCGAGTCTGTTGTGATTGATGAGAAGCCGTGGTATTATGACATCAAGAACTTCCTCAAGACTCAGGAGTATCCTGAAGGTGCGTCGAAGAATGACAAGAAAACCCTGAGAAGGCTAGCTGGAAGCTTCTATTTGAATCAGGATGATGTGTTGTATAAGAGAAACTTTGACATGGTCTTGCTCAGATGCGTGGACAGACCCGAGGCGGACATGTTAATGCAGGAAGTTCATGAAGGTTCCTTCGGTACTCATGCCGGCGGACATGCAATGGCTAAGAAATTGTTGAGAGCGGGTTATTACTGGATGACTATGGAATCCGATTGTTTCAAGTATGCTCGGAAGTGCCATAAGTGTCAAATCTATGCTGATAAGGTGCATGTACCACCAAGCCCTCTGAATGTCATGAATTCGCCTTGGCCGTTTGCCATGTGGGGCATTGATATGATTGGGAAGATTGAGCCTACTGCTTCGAATGGACATCGCTTCATTTTGGTAGCGATTGACTATTTCACCAAATGGGTGGAAGCAGCTTCCTATGCTAACGTTACCAAACAAGTGGTTACCCGGTTCATCAAGAAAGAAATCATCTGTCGTTATGGAGTTCCGGAGAGAATCATCACTGACAATGGTTCGAATCTCAATAACAAGATGATGAAAGAGCTTTGTAAAGATTTCAAGATTGAACATCACAATTCTTCTCCTTACAGACCGAAGATGAATGGTGCTGTAGAAGCGGCGAACAAGAATATCAAGAAGATTGTGCAGAAGATGGTCGTTACGTACAAGGATTGGCATGAGATGCTGCCTTTCGCTTTGCATGGGTACCGTACCTCAGTACGTACGTCGACCGGGGCAACCCCTTACTCCCTTGTGTATGGTATGGAAGCTGTCCTACCTGTTGAAGTGGAGATTCCTTCTCTGAGAGTTTTATTGGATGTCAAGCTGGACGAAGCCGAGTGGATTCGAACAAGGTTTAACGAGTTGAGCCTTATCGAAGAGAGACGGCTAGCAGCTGTATGCCATGGACAGTTGTATCAGCGAAGGATGAAGCGAGCCTTTGATCAGAAAGTGCGTCCTCGAAGCTATCAGATAGGTGATCTAGTTTTGAAGAGGATCCTCCCTCCCGGTGCAGATAACAGGGGCAAGTGGACTCCTAATTATGAAGGTCCATATGTTGTGAAGAAGGTCTTCTCCGGTGGAGCCTTGATGCTTACAACTATGGATGGTGAAGATTTTCCGTCTCCTGTTAACTCAGATGTAGTCAAAAAATACTTCGCATAAATTGACCCGCTGGACAAAAAGAAAAAAAGAGTCCAGGCAAAAATGGGCATCCCGGCGAACCAAAAAACAGAAAGAAAAGGTTCGGGCAAAAATTAGGGATAAAATGAAAAGAATTTGTACACCCGGTAAGTCGAAAACCCGCAAGGGCGGCTTAGGCAAAAATGGGTATCCCGGTGGATTGAAAACCCGAAAGGGCGATCCAGCCAAAAGAGGGATTAAAGCGAAGACTACAGTCTGAGTTGTCTGTACTTCATCAAGCTTTGTCATCTGCCATCTCGAAAGATGTGATCCGTCCAGTCATTCTTCTCAGAAAGCAAGGAGTTGGGAGGAAAACTGATGATCTGTGAGTTATAACAGAATTGGGAAATAGTGGATGCCGTGTTCACGTTGCCATTAGGATAGATTTTTCCTTTTGTGCGCAATTACCTCTTTCTAGGAATTGCCTCCCAATGTATTTGCCTTTTCAGGCACATTTTCAATCAATAAAAGTCGTTATTCAGATAAATAGCTCATTTGTTTTTATTTTTACTGTTTTGTTTGCAAAAATGTCCGAATTTTTGATAAGCATTGCATATAAGAACATGAAGGCTAAACAATAGCTTGCAGGATGATGAAACATTTGAAAATCATTTTGAATGTTGAGGACACTTGAGCGTATCTTGTCCATGTATCCCCTGGGGGCGTTTTGTTGTGCTGTTTTTTAGGTTGGCATCTGTGAGGACGTTTCCTCAACAGATATTTTCCCCAAGCAAGTATGGAAGCTATCAGAGCTATGTTCCCCTGCGGAGACGTCTGTGGATAGTGCCTTCTATTCCCCAGCAGATCCAAGGATTGCCTATCCCCAGCAGGCCTGTATTTGCCGATTTCCTCCCCGAGTGAGGCAGGTTCTTTGAAATTTATCTCCAACATTTATCCTATCTGTGGACTGAAGGATATCCCCAGCGGAGTTTACCTTTCCCCAGCAGCAGTGCTATCCTCCAACATGAGTGAGAAGTCGTTGCTCTCCCTACAGTGTCTCCCCGCAGAGTTGGAGTACCCGATCAGTTTTGGCTCCCCGGCCGGAGTTTTCCATCATTTTTGCATCTTGCATGTAGTGATCATTGCATCCTCAAACTGCGTAGCATTCCCATTCCATATGGAGCATTACGCCATAGAAAAATTCAAACATATGCATTCATGTGTTAACCTCACCAGACCGTATCCCCGGCAGAGGCGGATCATTTCATTCAACATTAGCATAGCAAGTCTGCTACAGTTGCTCTTGACAGCATTCAGGATTGATATCCCCACAGAGGTTTATTACCTCACCCGTTGGTGACAAAAAGTTTGTTTCTCCCCAGTGCGACCCCCAGCAAGTGGTCAACCTTGCCTTGACATATCTAAAGAGTCGTTCTTGTGATACCGGTAAGTGTCATGCCAGCACCCGCGTGTGTTTCTTTGTTTGGTGTCGGTAAACACCATTGTTTCGGTGTCTGTAAACATCAGATATTCCCCCAGTCATCAGTAAATGTCTGGTCATCATTTTTGGTGTCGGTAAACACCATTGTTTCGGTGTCTGTAAACATCGAGTTTTCTCCCCAGTCATCGGTAAATGTCTGGTCATTGTTTGATGTCGGTAAACATCATCTTTCGATGTCGGTAAACATCGAGTCTTTTCTGCAGTCATCGGTAAATGTCTGATAATCCCCAGCTAGAGATCCCCAGTAGAGTCATCGGTAAATGTCCTATCTGGTTTCCAGTTGCAAATATTTGTTTTTTTCCTTAGTGGAGTGTTCCCCGGTCATCGGTAAATGTCTGGTCGTTTTTGGATGTCGGTAAACATCGAGTCTCATTCCAGTCACCGGTAAATGTCTGGTCATGCTTTGTTTCCTTGTTGATAAAACCAAAATCCCTAGAAGTCGTCGGTAAACGTCTTGTCTGGTTCCATCACAGAAATTTTGTCCCTCCCCAAGCGGAGATGCCATCGGTAAATGGCCCAGTTTTCCTCGATATCGGTAAATATCGAGTTCCCAGTTGCAGTAGCCATTGGTAAATGGTCGGGTTGAAGTTGATATCGGTAAATGTCAAGTTTCTTTGAAGCCACCATCGGTAAATGGTTTTGCTTCCTTTTACATCAGAGTTGTTTCCCAGCAGCCATCGGTAAATGGTCTCGCTGAAGTTGATATCGGTAAATATCAAGTTTCCAGTTTCTAACCATCGGTAAATGGTTTCGCCTTTCTGAAGTTGTCAATTGCAGGCGTCATCAGTAAATGACGTGGTTCTTCTTGTATCATATCCGGCAGAGTGCAAATTTCTACGGTTCTTGGTATTCAATCCCTGTTTACCCTGAAAGTCTGACAGCCGTTGCTATCATCCATTCGGGTTCCCAGCTGATTGAATAGGGGCAGCTGTAGCACCTCAAATTTGCACCTATCATTGTACATACATTTTCATATTAGGTCATAACATAACATGGTCCACTGCATAACATTGCATTGTCCCTTTTCAAAACTCAAACTCTGATGTTGTTTCCCCTCATGTGGATGTAAGGCTGCTGTATTCAAGATCTCATCATAATCTACTGAAGATGTCAAAGATACTTGAGTCCCCTCAAGTCCACTCATCATGACGTTCTCACTTCAGGATGGTAAGAATCACTTAATCACTGATTCTTTTACTCACTTGAGTAGGGTGTATGAAGACCTTGAAGACCTTTGTAGCACCTCAAATTTGCACCTATCATTGTACATACATTTTCATATTAGGTCATAACATAACATGGTCCACTGCATAACATTGCATTGTCCCTTTTGCCTCAAGTGCAAGCCAATCAAGAGAATTAGGTCAAACTGATCAGGAGATCAGTCAACCAAGCAATTAAGTATGTTTCTCAAGGAGCCAAGGCCCTAGGGTTGGTCCAACATGTTCACATGACTTGGGGATCCATTTGAAGTGTTTAGGTCAAAGATTGGATGTTCAGAAGTCATCAGTCAATGCACAGTCAGTCAGAAACCCTAAAAGTCAACTGTTGGTCAACTGTCCATTTAATCAGTGATTTGATGATTGGATTTGGTTTGAGAGGTCTCATTCATGTCCATATAGTCCTCATATATCATGTCAAACACCATCATGGAAGAATTTGAAGCCAGATCAGAAATTTCCAAAAATGGAAACTGGACCTGTAATTGAAACCTGCCCAAAATGGAAAGTCTTGATCCTCAAACTTACATCATGATACAAGCTTCAAATGAATTTTTGCCCAACATGAAAGTTGAAGATCTTGTTCTCCCATTTCCAAAAAGTCCAAGAACACTCAATTCCCATGTATGGTTGGCAAGTTATGATCAAATCATTTTCAGAAATTCTTGAACTTCAAAAGGCCATATCTCTCAAACCATTTGGCCAATTTGGGTGGGGTTTTTTCCTACAAGTCACATTTGATCCCCTCTTTCCAAAAATGTAATTTTCATGTACCAAAACTTCCCCAATCAAAATGGCATTTTTGGACTTGCATGAATTAATTTCAAGTGAGGTGAAAAATTGAACTTTCCAAATAATCATTCCCAACCATTTCTACCATCCAAACATGTTCTGAAATGTCATTTGAGACTTGTTGCAAGCTCATTTTCGTGCAGTACACATAGCCATCACCTACTTGCTTGAAAATTGGCCAAAAGTACATTTTTCAACAACTACATCCCACATTTTCATGAACCATCATTTGTACCCTTAAACAGCAGATATATTCATCATTTTCTGTCACTTGAGAACCCTAGTTGCAGCTGCCAAAACACTCAGAAATCCACTCTCTCTCAAGTTCCATCTTGCTTGCATTTTCCAAAATTCTTCAAAATCCTCCAAAGAGCACGACCTGGCTAGTGTTGCTGCATCATCCAAGCATCATTTCAGACTGATTACAACTTCATTTCTACATCTGTAAGCAGCTTCATTGCAACTGTTTTCCAAAGCACCCTTCCATGGCAGATTTGGATTAAGGTATCTTCAAGCTTCTTCGAGCAAAGGCATCTTCACCATACATCTTTTGGAAGCTTTGTGTGTACCTGTTTCAAGCTTGCAGCCTCCAAACACAAAAACTCATTCATTCTCTCAAAAATCCATTTCTTAACATTTTTCAAATTTCTTCCAAAAACTTCAAAGGCCACGATCTGGACATTGTTTATTCATCATCCAAGCAACCTTTTGGACTCATTGCAACGTCATTTTCACAACTGTGGGAAGCCTTTGCACGACTGTTTTTCCCAAAGCATCATCAATGGTAAAGTTTGGTTGAAGTCATTTCAAGCTATCTCAAGCCAAGAATCTTCACCATTCATCATTTGAAGCCTTCTAGCTCATCTGTTTCGAGCCAAAACCATCAAACAACAACTATATCACAAACTGCTCATCAAGAGGTGAAATTTCGATTCTCCCTTTTCTTAAATCTATCATGATACACTTATAGGTCTTTCTCTTGTGATGATTCTGAGCCAAACATCGCTTGATTTCGTGCCAAAATGAGAGAGAACGAGGGTTTTTAAAGTTTGTTGTTCATGATTAAATTTGTTCGATTAATGCTTAATATGTTGTTGTTGGATGATATGATTGTTGTTTATTGATGCCTGCTGATAGATGTACACGATGCAACGCCTAAAATTCATTTCTGCAAACTTTGCATTTTTCTGGAAATCACGATTGAAGGTGGTGATGAACAGCGTGTTGTTTTTGGTTGTTGGAGAATTTCCTGCGGATTCTCCTGCAACCTTCATAGCCTATCCACGCTTTTTCCTGCGGATTCTGGGTTAGGGTTTTTTTGCATGAAGGCGCTACTGTTGCATCAGCGTGGGCCAATCAGATTATTTCGTTGCCTTGCCCTAAACGCGGTCGTTTTGTTAAGTGGTGGTTTTATTTACAAGTTTGCCACTCGGGGCATGTGTCCCATTGAATTAAACCATTATTTTTCATTTTTCATTCCATTTTTTGAACTCTAACTTTGAAAAATCATATTTCATTCATTTCAAATCCAAATCTCATGGGAATTTTTGCATCATCTTCATCATGATGTCTACTTTTTTATCATAATTTTTCCAGAATTTTGTGATTAATGGATTTTAATTGGTATTAAGGTTTGTGACATGTGCTCATATTTTGTACACTTTGCCAAAACATTTGTGAAATGGTGATACTTTATCCAATGGCTCCCAAATGTTTTGTGCTTAAACTAGACACACTCATGGTGATTTTGGTGTAGAGTTTGTGAATTTATCGTTGCTGGTTTGTGAGTTATGATTTTTTGAATTAGGGTGTGACAATTTGTGTCACACCATTGATGTCCAACTTCATGATTTTTGGATCCATGCTTCTTGACCTCCAAATGAATTGATCTTTTGCATGAACCTATTCTTGTATGTATAGTTTACATGTGAATTTTCTTGGAATTATTTGTGGCATTTCCTAATTGTTTGATATTTTCTCCCCTGTTTGACCAAAATCTTGACCTTGTGTGACACTTGTTCCCATTTCATTTGTGAAATTCTCATACTTTATTAGATGGACATGAAATTTTACATGAGATAACTAGACATCCTAATCTTTGACATGGTTTTAGTCCCATTCATTTATCATACACCATCTCTGATTTATGAATCTTTCAAGTTGATGCATGTTTGGTTGACTTCTTTGAGCATGTTCAAAATTGCCTTGCCTTTCTGATTTTCATTGACTGCCTTCCACTTGTCCAAATGAGATGAAATTTGACATGCTTACCATGCTGTGGGTTGTGATTGATCATGATTTATTTGGTGATTTTTGGAAATGTTTTAGATTGCTTTTGAGTTAAGTCTTGCTGTTGACTTCTATGAGCTTCTGTTTGCTATACCTTGACCTAATTTGTTCATGAAATGATGATAGTGATTGATATGAATGTGAACCCAATTGGTTGTGTTTCTTAATTGTTTGAACATGATTTTGGATGCTTGCCCTTTGCTGTTTTGACTTTTTCATTCTCTTTTGACCCTAGGCTTGCCCTAGTGGTCCTGTTACTCACTTTTGAGCTTGTGTTTTCAGGTTGACCAACAAATGACCAATGAGACCATTTCTTTTTTGATTGAGCTTGCTTAAATATCATTGTCTAACTTGTTTGTTTTGTAGGTGGCTTGGCCCACATGCCTTAAGCCTTATGCCTTGCACATCCATTTGCTTCTGATTAACTGTTAATGTCTGTTTCCTTTTGCTTTGATTTGAGTTGCATACTAACATCTGCTTGACTATTTCAGGTGCTTTTAGTTGCTTAGTTCCTTGTGAACTTTTGCTTTGCTTTGCTTATATAAGCAATTTGCATTGAGGTATATTTCTAATCTTCATGTAGTCTGGAAGACCTGGCCTGTTACTTGGCCAGGCAACTGTCTGAAGCCCTCCTTAAGAGGCAATGTTTGTGACTGTTTACATTTGTCCTTGTATAGAGTCAAAGTCCTCCTAAGTGAAGAGGCAATTGGCAGAACCCAAGGGATATGCAACCTATCCCCTGCTATTCAGTGTGTCATCTGTTTTGCTCACACCACTGTGTTGATGCATTGCAGATACAAACCCAAGATCTTGTGCAATTGTACAGTTGAGTCAGTTTCAAATGTGTAGAAGGGTTCCCACTTTCTGAACCCACACATTCTTGTCTTAAGCTCTCCCAGGCCAGGGATAAGAGCTGTGAAGTCTTATCTTCACTCACCTTTCATCTGCTTCACCTTAGCCCCTCAATGGCAAGGTTAAGAGCACATTCACCCAGTTCCAGAGGTTTGTTTGTTGAGGTTGATATGACCCCTCGACTAAAACCTAGCCTTGTTTGAGCCCCTTGCTTGTGTATAGTTTGTGCTATCTGTGCTTGTATGTTTGTTTGACTTGCTTCCTGTGCAAGTTAGGGATAGTTTAGACTTGCTTCCTGTGCAAGTTAGGTTTTGCTTGGCTTGCTTCCTGTGCAAGTTAAATGTGTGTGTGGCTTGCTTCCTGTGCAAGTCATGATTAGGATAGGCTGGCTCCCTGTGCCAGTTAGCTAGAAACCTTAACTTAGGGATGAATTTGCATGACAACATCTAGGCTCGAGTCGTAGTCTCCCTAGTGTTGTGTCTCCCTCTGTTATCTGGTTAGGCTAGTCCTGTATCCCTCTGTAGGGGAACTACGTCGCCCTGATCCTCATACCAGATGAGGTACGTAGGCAGGAGATGAGCTGATCTCTCCGGGCGCCTGTGTCTTTGTTTCGTCTTGTTGTGTGCTTGGAAGCCGATGTAAGTCCATCGAGTGGCAGTTAGGTTCCAGTGTGCGTGTGTTTGGTTCGGATGCTGATGTAAGTCCAGTGATTGGCGTTCAGGCTCCATGTTTGCCTTCTTGAGTGCGTTTTGGTTCGGATGCTGATGTAAGTCCAGTGATTGGCATTCAGGCTCCATGTTTGCCTTTGCCTGTGTTTTTTTGTGTGCGTGTCAGCCGAGCTACGAATGCTCTGATTCTCCTGCGTCCAAAGGAGATACGTATGCATAGGATGCGACATCCTAGCGAGCATGTGTCGTTTCCCCAATCCGAACTACTTCGACTCTGATGTCTATGCCTGATAGACTAAGTAGGCCCAGGATGCGACATCCTGCCGAGTCAGTTTCAGTTTTGTTTTCTTGTGTCTCTTTCAGCCAGTGTGTGTGTGTGTGAGCAGTGTTTTAGCAACCATTTTCCTTCCTATTGTGCGTGGATCCCGTCGAGTACGACGGATGCGTAGGGGTGCTAATACCTTCCCTTCGCATAACCGACTCCCGAACCCATTCTCTTTGGTCGCGAGACCATGCTTTTTCCAGGTTTACTCTGAGCGTTTCCTTTCCCTCTTTTGGGATAAATAACGCACGGTGGCGGCTCTGTTGTTCTTGTTTCCCGCCGGTTTTTCGCGTGATGCGACAACCTTCAAGGAAGGTTTGTTCCAAGGAGGTGGAACTAATGTTCTATGCGATGTTAGAACATGTTGTTCAACAAGTATGCAGCTACTGGTTGAAGAGCAGATGTTTTTAGGTATCAAACAAAGGGATACTTTTGTTTGGAACCTACTCCTGACCTGGAAGAGGAGACATCTGTGTATGCTAAGTTGACAAGGGAAGGGTCAACTGTATGTGTGCTCAAGAAGGTCACCTTTAGAAGTCTGATCTCTAAAAGTTGAGCTGGTTGAGATGTGGCAGTGTGCAATCTCCTGCTGTTTGGCATATTCCTGTAGATTGAGCAGGGCTGGATAGGTGTTCCCTGAAGTACTATGCTGTGTTGGAAGACAAGTCCCCTGGATGTTAGCAGTCAATAATGGGGTAACCTGAGTGTTGTATCATCTACGAGGATTGGAACCATGAATCATGTTATTCAAACACCACGTGCAGAAGTGGCAGTTCTGTCAAGGAGTAAGAATATGAAGATTCAGAGGTTGGTTGAAGTAGTATGCCCTGGCAATGCATAACTACTATCGACTGGTATTGTGTGTCTCACTAGTACTTATGGTCAGCTGGAGTCTGATTGGAGGAGTTAGTTGCCACTGGTAGGGATAGTGTATGTCATGTTGAGACATATGTGTACAATGCATGGATATTGGTGTGGAGTATCCATGATTGTTAAGTTGAGGGGGAGTTTTGGTTAACCTCCTCAAGTCTGGTCAGCCTAGGGTCTGGTTGGCTGTTGACCTGTGTCACATGGGTTCTGGTGGTTGTGTGACACATTTGCAAGGAAGAATTCATCTCTCTCATTCCTAAGGGTGAATTTAATCTGGGAAGACTTTCAAAATTGTCTAGGTGCTTGCAAGCAGAAGATGTTGACACAAGAAGAGTATTTTCAAAGTATTCTTATGGTGGAAGTATCTGAAGGGATGATTGGGAAAGGATTTAAGATCAATGTCTACTTGTGCCAAGTGCAAGTGTTTAATTGATTATCCTTGGAGCTCAAGATAACTGATGTTCTTAAAGATGTTGGAACATCACTTCTTCAAGACCCTGTGCAGAATCACAGGAAGGACAGTACATTGGCTTATGATCTATCTCTTTGGTGGCAGCAAAAGCATATGATCTCTGAAAAGGTTTCCTGGCAAGAAACATGTTCAGCCTTGGTATGTACAAGAAGAAGAAGACATCATAGTCTTGATGGTGGTTACTTGGATCAGTTTATTTCTGATCTAGGTAAGGAAGTGCATTAGCTTATGCACACTGTGAAGTCAAGAACAAGTGGCAGTAGTCTTGACATCATGGAAACAGCCTTGCCTTAGGATGTGGAATCCTTGGTAGAGCTGAAGGGTTAGTTTCTAACTGGTCCTTCGGAAGACTCATACATCAGAGTGTCTGATGTCTTTGGAGAAGAAGCAGGGATTCATCAAGGTGTGAGCTTGGATGACTTAACTGCAAACCTGCAGGATGGAGGTTGTTTACTCAAACTTGGTTCCACAATCAAGTCTATGAGAACATTGAACTCTTGTTCTGTGAAGGGAGGAAGTTCTTTCAAGTGGCAGAAGAAGGAGCTGAATTCAACAGCTGGATGTCAAAACACAATGTTGTGACATTTGGTTCAACATCAGATTCTTAGTTGGTGAAGTGGCACATCAACTTGAGATAGAAAGGTCTACAGGGTTGTAGATTGGATACTTCAAAAATCTTGAAGTTCAAGTCTCACTTGGAAGGTCAGAATATCTTTGGGAGAAGTCTGATAAACTTGGGGAGGTCAAAAAGCAGCATTTGACCTTGTCATATGAGGATTCATGAAGGAGGTAATCAACCAGTGGCATTTGGTCTATCTCAGGAGTGAGTTCGAAGAATCAAGATAATCCATATGGCAGCTGATTATTCTTGAGGAAAGTCTGAGACAAATTACTTTTGAGCAGAAAAGTAGTAAGTTGAAGACTAAAGGAGGTGTTTTCTATTCATCCCTTGGAGCTTGTGGTAGGAGTTCTGAGCTATCTATGGAAGATTATCTCTCGTAATGGGATGAAAATGTATATGTCCCAATGTATGTCTGGGTTCTTCTTGATCAACCCGGTGACTCAGTGATATCTGAAGACTATCAGATGGTGTGCCTTGTCCTGTTATGAAGGATGTCCCAGCTGATGTTAGAACATCTTGTGAAGTGGTCTTCTGTTCTGGTTAGAAGAGAGATTGACACAGAGTGTGAATGTGTTCAGCTAAGAGGGTTGAACAGAGGGTGTGCTCTTGAAGACATGAAGATGCGTCTTATGTTTTCCATTCATCAAGTGGTCTGGAGTCTCTTTGAATCAGGAAGTATGTGAAGGTCCAACTTTGGGATGTTGGATATGCCCATGTGTGATCTCCAAGCTTCAAGAGGAGAATGGGTTGTTCATGACAGGGGGAGTTCTGTCCTTGCACTGCAAGTAATCATCAAGCTTGTGGTCTATGTGTTCTCAGATAACAAGGTTTGGAAACCTGTTAGATAGTGGGATAAAGTTGGTATGTGTCAAGGCTGAGTGAGCAGAAGAATGTCTGACCGGATGTCATGACAATATGGAAGCATATGCCAGTAGGACATTCTGGCTGGTACAGGTGCTGGAGTTACAGCAGCTGTTATTTGATGAATGCACAGATTTAGGGGGAGAAGAAGTACCCTTGTGCATGTGTGTATTACTAGTAGCCATAACTAGTAATTGTTTTTGCTCCTGCTGCTGACTAAACTACTATTATGTGGTTTAAACTGCTGATAGTTTGCCTTGTTAACAAAAAGGACAGAGTATTCACAAGATGTCTTAACATAAGATATCTTATGTGCCTGCTGGAGTTCAAGAAAGTGTTCATGCAGGAGTGGATCAAGATGTCAGACTCAAAGTCTTGGAATCTGATATGGCTGTACCTACTGTAAAGCAAAAGTGGGTGATTGCTTGATCGAAGCTGTGAAGCAAGATCAAGTGGATGTGAACTTGGTTGAAACTGTGAAGTAAAACCAAGTCTGGAACTCTGTCAGTGTGCTCTGGCTATGTTGCTGGCTTTGGCAACATTTTTGACAAAAAGGGGGAGTAATAACCACCAATACCCTGACAAACAGAGTGGGTCTCTACAACAGACTCTCATGACAGATCTGAAGATTCCCCCCTGCAGCTGATGTTGAAGTTTAGGTGCAACTTCTAACATGTGTGTGCTGCTATGCGAAGTTTTTATTTAACTTCCATGTGTGTGAGTGTGCTGCCACTCTGAGTGTATTAGCTAGTAGTATTCCGCTGCCATGAACTCTGTTATGGGGATCAAAGTGTTTTAGCCAAAAATTTGCCAAAGGGGGAGTTTGTAGGTGTTTAATTGGCTGCATTATATGGTAAAACACTAATGTCTTGACTGATGTCATGACATGTATATGTGACTACATTGTAGTTACTGCAGGACTAGCTAACACAGGATTATTGAATGCTGTGACATTCATACCTGTCAACAGATACTAAGGAACAGAAGTTCTGTTAGAACTTAGTATGCATTTGCAGTCTGGTTATCAAGGAAGAACCAGACCTGGCATAAGGCCTACTGACTGAATGTCAAACTGGATGTTGTGACATTCATCATTGACAGCAGCTACTGAAGATTAGGCAGAGTGGTGTTCTGCTATACTTCAGCATGTAACTTAGTTTGTTCTTCAAGAGAATAACAGAACTAACTTAAGGCCAAATGTGTAAATGTTAAGTTGGACACTTTGACATTTATTAATGTAAGCTGTTACTGTAGTATGGTCATTTTGATCCTGTACAGGTCAGCAAAATTGTACAGTCTGTTTTCTGGAAAAACAGACTCAGCATATGGACCTTGATGTCAAGCTGAATGTCGTGACATTCATGCCTGACAGCATATGCTAAATTGTAGGTTGTGCAGTTTTCTGTTTCAGCTTTTTCTTGGGCTATTCTTCAGGAAGTCAACAGCTTAGAGAAAATCCAAGAAACCAACAACCAAGCTACAATTAAGGAACCTAACAAATAGCCTATTTGTTAGCACACTAATATGTGGAAATTAGTTAGAATCCTATGTGGCATTATTTGTGGAGGTCTTGAGATATTTTAGGAACTAAATGTGGAGATATTTTAGGAACTAAATATGGAGATATTTTAGGAACTAAATTTGGAGATATTTTAGGAACTAAAAGATTGAAGACCTTGTTTGTAGCAGAAAGTTTCTGCTGATGTTGTAACAGCAAAGGAGAAGTTTGCTGCGATTTCTGAAGGCCCAAATCCACTTGGGTGATTAGGTTATAAATAGCTGATTGTAATCTAGTTTTTGTAAGCCTCTTAGAATGAATTTTTAGGGGTGTGTGTAAGGTAAACCTCCCAATCTGTGGGAAGGTTACCATGTGTCTCTCAGTGGTAAACCTGAGAGTGTTTGTCACTCAAAGCCTGTAGGCAAGAGTGATTATGTTCTTGAATGAAGCTGTGAAGCAAGTTCAAGGTGTTTGCACATTACATTGTATTTGTAGTGATAGGAATGGAAACTGGAGGTTTCTATCTAGGAGTTCCTAGGTATAGATTGCATTGGGTAGGGATTAAGTGATGAGTTGTAAACGGGGGAGTTTAACTCTGAATTGATACTACTAATAGTGGATCTTCTTCCTGGCTTGGTAGCCCCCAGATGTAGGTCATGTTGGACTGAACTGGGTTAACAATTACTTGTGTTTTTACCTTTTGCATGTTATAATTGTGCCAGTTATAAAATAAGGTAAACCTGTAATGCTGTAACAGATGATGTTCAAATCAACAGTAAGACATCATGCTGATAACTATGGAAGAAAACAACTGAAGTGAGTGCTAGGTTTGACTTCTGTTGAGTCTTTCTTCCTGAAGCACAGAACCAGGGGTTCATACATTCTAGGGCGACATAGAATGAGATGTCGTGACATCTGTGAACCTGTGCATATTAGTATAGTGGTTAATAACTATCTTGCTGTATTAGTTACAATGTTAGATCAGATGTCATGTCGTGGTGGATAACATCTGAATTCTGACTACACCAGAATTTCAACAATGAGCCTTGAAGCCAAGCAAAAATATTTCCCAGTTCCAACCATTCTTGACCCACCTCAAGGACATTTGTTGAACTATCCAAAACAATTGCATCAATCACTATGCACCAACCTTGTTGCTTCGCTCATACATATCATCCATCATGCATAACATGAAGCCCTTCCCCAACAAGAATAATGAAGCCAAGCCTCACTTGATACCTTCCAAAGTTAAAGCCTACTTAGCAAACCCAAAAATCTAATCATCATCAGATCCAGCCTGATCCCGTCCAAACCAAAAACCGTAAAGCCCAATCGTTATTGGCACCTCCCAAAACTAATCTCTATCATTAACCGTAAAGCCCAATCGTTATTGGCACCTCCCAAAACTAATCTCTATCATTAACCGTAAAGCCCAATCGTTATTGGCACCTCCCAAAACAAATCTCTATCATTAACCATAAAGTCCAATCGTTATTGGAACCTCCCAAAACAAATCTCTATCATTAACCATAAATCCCAATCGCTATTGGCATCTCCAAAACCGAAAGCCCACTCCATATTAGCCATCACTAGAAATAAAAGCCCACTTCGCTTGCATTTTCATAAATCAATTCCAATCAACATTGGTGCCCAGAAAGTCTCACCTCCCAAAAAGGAGATCAATCCAAAGACAAATAATATTCATCTTCCATTACCACATGCACTGCATACAATAAACACACATGACCTTCTTTCAAAATAAGGAAGTTGCATATAAAAAAGCTCTCTCACAAAAACGAGAATATCTCATTAACATGCACCATATGCATACATAACATAATAAATCCTTTCCGTCAACCCTTTTGACGAACACAAATTACCTTTCCGTCAACCCTTTGACGAAGACAAATTACCTTTCCGTAAACCCTTTGACGAATACAAATTCCCTTTCCGTCAACCCTTTGACGATGCTAAACTCTTTTCCGTCAACCCTTTTGACGAAGACAAATTCTTTTCCGTCAACCCTTTGATGAATACAAATTCCCTTTCCGTCAACCCTTTGACGATGCTAAACTCTTTTCCGTCAACCCTTTTGACGAAGACAAATTCTTTTCCGTCAACCCTTTGACGAAGACAAATTACCTTTCCGTCAACCCTTTTGACGAAGACAAATTCTTTTTCGTCAACCCTTTGACGATGACAGTTTCTTTTCCGTCAACCCTTTGACGAAGAAAAATTACCTTTTCGCCAACCCTTTGACGAAGACAAATTACCTTCCCGTCAACCCTTTGACGAAGACAAATTCTTTTTCGTCAACCCTTTGACGAAGACAAATTACCTTTCCGTCAACCCTTTGACAAAGACAAATTACCTCTCTGTCAACCTTTTGACGAAGACAAATTACCTTTCCGTCAACCCTTTGACGAAGACAAATTATTTTTCGTCAACCCTTTGACGAAGACAAATTACCTTTCCATCAACCCTTTGACGAAGACAAATTATTTTCTGTCAACCCTTTGATGAAGACAAATTACCTTTTCGTCAACCCTTTGACGAAGACAAATTACCTCTCCGTCAACCCTTCGACGATGACAAATTCTTTTCTGTCAACCCTTTGACGAAGACAAATTACCTCTCCGTCAACCCTTTGACGATGGCAAACTTTTTTCCATCAGCCCTCTGATGACGACATTTTACAACAGTTTCTTTCCGTCAACCCTTTGACAAAGACAAATTACCTTTCCGTCAACCCTTTGACGATGACAAACTTTTTTTTCCATCAACCCTCTGATAACGACATTTTACAACAGTTTCTTTCCGTCAACCCTTCGACGAAGACAAATTACCTTTCTGTCAACCCTTTGACGATGACAAACTTTTTTCCGTCAACCCTTTGACGATGACAAATTCTTTTCCGTTAACCCTTTGATGATGACAAATTACCTTTCCGTAAACCCTTTGACGAAGACAAATTACCTTTTTGTCAACCCTTTGACGATGACAAACTCTTTTCCGTCAACCCTTTGACGAAGACAAATTACCTTTCCGTCAACCCTTTGACGATGACAAACTCTTTTCCATCAACCCTTTGATGACGACCCCCCTTTTCCATCAACCCTTTGATGACGACATACTTTTCCATCAACCCTTTGATGATGACACCCTTTTCCATCAACCCTTTGATGACGATGTTCCAAACCATTTTCCATCAACCTTTTGATGATGATATTCACCAACAATCTCTCATTGGAAACAAAAATAAATCCCTTCAAAAATCCAAATACCCAGTTGCAGTCCCACATGCATTGCATGCATCACTTCATGCATAATTTTTCCCGCCGAAACGGAAAGTTCCACTAAAGCCCAACCATACTTGGCACAATCCATAGACCATGCATTTGCATACCCCAGCAGCCCGAGCATACATTGACTTTCAGCATACATTGACATTTTACATACATAACATTGCATCATAACATACTCTTCATATTGGGGCAAGTATGTTTAGCATAAGTTGGATTCAAGCCTTTCTCAAAAGTGCAAGGATCCCCGTGAACAACCCCAACAGGTTTCCCCAAAGTATCTCTTTTTATTTGCCTTTTGTAAATATTGTTGGCCCTTTGTCAGTACCTTGCCTTTTGCAAGACCCCTCTGCTTTTTTGCATGGGAAAACCTTGTTTTGCCTTTTCGCAAGCCTCCTTGTTGCCTTTTTCACGAGAGAGTTTAACTTTATCAACTTTGCATGTTAAGCAAAAATGAGAGATTGGACGATTGAACTATTCTCTTATTGTTTGTCTTAAAACACCTGATGTAGGTTTGGCAAGTCCCAAGTGGTAGCCATATTTCGAGAATTTCATCCCCGTCGTTGTGCCTGAGGGATATAATGAGTTTTTCGTGCCTACCGTGAATTTTCCTCTACCTTGTGTATGATAACCACCATATTTGTTCACCTGCCTTTTGCAAGTACTCCTGTGCCTTTTGCACACTTTCAAAAATCAAACATTCCCAGTCGTTGCTAGGGATTGACACCTTTCAAACTTAAATCTTCCCAGCCGTTGCTAGGGATTGATATTTTTCAAATTCAAACCTTCCCAGCCATTGCTAGGGATTGACACTTTCAAAATTCAAATCTCCCCAACCGTTGCTAGGGACTTACACCTTTAGATTTCAGGTATTCCAGCCATTGCTAGGAAGCATCACTGAATTAAAATCTCCCCAATCGTTGCTAGGGACTTATACCTTTAGATTTCAGGTATTCCAGCCATTGCTAGGAAGCGTCACTGAACTAAAATTTCCCCAATCATTGCTAGGGATCTACACCTTTAGATTTTAGGTATTCCAGCTATTGCTAGGAAGCGTCACTGAACTAAAACCTCCCCAGTCGTTGCTAGGGATTTACACCTTTAGATTTCAGGTATTCCAGCCATTGCTAGGAAGTGTCACTGAACTAAAACCTCCCTAGTCATTGCTAGGGATCTGTATCTTTAGATTTCAGGTATTCCAGCCATTGTTAGGAAGCGTCACTGACTAAAACCTCCCCAGTCGTTGGTAGGGATCTATACCTTTAGAATTCAGGTATTCCAGCTATTGCTAGGAAGCGTCACTGAACTAAAACCTCCCTAGTTGTTGCTAGGGATCTATCTTTAGATTTCAGGTATTCCAGCTATTGCTAGTGATATGCACTAACTTTTGAGAATTATGCATTTCCTTCAAAATTCCTGAAACAACTTTGTTAACTTTTGGAATATTAATTCTTTTGTGACTCAGAGGAAGTAATCTGCCTTATAATTGAAAGAATGACAGAATTTGATACATTCATATAAAATAAACGAGATTGATATGAAATAAATGAGAAATAAGAAATGGAATTAAGTAGAAGGGGCACCACACTCTTTCTAATCCAAGAGAGAATGATAAGCCTATGGATGAGGATCACCACAAGAAAAGGATTTCTTGATAAGATCAATTTTGGTCCAATCCAGAACCTAAGAGCAAATACTCTCACTTACACAATGTGTAAACTTGACAAAATTCCTTGCTCCAAAAAGAAGATGCATGCCTCCTTTATATAGGAATGGCTTAAGATGATGAAATAAGTAAAAATTAACTCCTAAGAAAACAAAAGGTTTTCAGCCACTAATTATCATGATAGTGGGTTGAGTTATTACAAAGAAAGTGCAAAATAAAGAAGAGATAGTGGGGTTCTTGAAAGGGCAGAATAATTGCAATTCTTTATTTACCACTTCTCTTGCAATTTTCGTCCATTATAGTGTGGTTATTGGTATTTCCTTTATTTTTATTTATTTATGCATTATTGGGCCTTTTATCACATGCTTGGATGATAAGAATAAACTTGGGCTCTTTTTCTTCAATCTGGCCCATGCATTCTATTGACTTGATCATGAAGTGAACTAAAGCATCATTGACTCTTCTTGCACGTGCCCTTGTCATAGGACCTCCTAAGCTTTGCATTGTATCATTTATGTCTTGGATTACATCCTCATCATTCCCTCCTTCTTGAAAAGAATTTGACCTCGAATTTAGACCATCATCACCTACATCAAAAGGAGATAAATCAGCCACATTAAAAGTAGTACTTACCCCATACTCACCTGGAAGTTCTATTTTGTAGGCATTGTCATTGATCCTTTAAAGTACTTGAAATGGTCCATCTCCCCTAGGTTGAAGTTTGGACTTCCTTTGTGATGGGAATCTCTCTTTTCTCATATGTATCCAAACCCAATCCCCGGGTTCAAAAATAACTTTCTTTCGCCCTTTGTTTGCACTTTTTGCATAACTTTTATTTTTCTTTTCAATTTGCAATTTTACTTGTTCATGCAATTTTCTCACAAATTCAGCCTTAGCTTTCCTATCTTTATGCTTCAAAATAGATGTGTTAGGCAATGGTAACAAATCAAGAGGTGTTAAAGGATTAAAACCATACACAATCTCGAAAGGCGAATGTTGTGTAGTGCTATGGAAAACCCTATTGTAAGCAAACTCTACATGAGGTAACCATTCCTCCCACATTTTTAAATTCTTTTTAAGAACAGCCCTAAGAAGGGTAGAAAGAGTTCTATTTACTACTTCAATTTGTCCATCTGTTTGGGGATGACAAGTAGTGGAAAATAATAACTTTGTACCCACCTTTCCCCACAAAGTCCTCCAAAAATGGCTTAAGAACTTGGAGTCACGATCAGAGACAATGCTCCTTGGTAAGCCATGCAGGCGCACCACTTCCTTAAAGAACAAATCAGCAACATGACACGCATCATCCACCTTTTTACATGGAATACAATGTGTCATTTTTGAAAACCTGTCCACAACTACCAAAATAGAATCTTTGCCATTCTTTGTTCTAGGCAGCCCCAAAACAAAGTCCATGGAAATGTCAATCCAAGGAAATTCAGGTACAGGCAAAGGAGTATACAAACCATGAGGCATAACTTTTGATTTAGCCTTTTTACACACAATGCATCTTTCACAAAGTTTTTGGACATCAATTTTCATGTGAGGCCAATAAAAATGTTCTTTTAAGAATTCTAGAGTTTTAGAAACCCCAAAATGACTCATTAGTCCTCCCTCATGCGCCTCTTTTACAAGTAATTCTATAATGGAACCTTTAGGCACACATAGTTTTTTTTCTTTAAATAAATAGCCATTGTGCCTAAAATACCCATTGAAGGCAGTATGCTCACAAGCTAAAAATTTTGAAGAAAATTCAAGGTCACTTTTATACAAATCTTTAATATGCTCAAGACCAAAAACTTTTGTTTCAAGGGTCAAAAGCAAGACATGTCTTCTTGAGAGTGCATCTGCCACAACATTAGATTTACCTTTCTTATGCTTGATTACATAAGGAAATTGTTCAAGAAACTCAACCCACTTGGCATGCCTCTTATTCAACTTACCTTGTCCCTTCAAATGTTTCAAGGATTCGTGATCACTATGAATGACAAACTCTTTGGGCAGTAAGTAATGTTGCCAAGTTTGTAGAGCTCTCACCAAGGAATACAATTCCTTATCATATGTAGAATAATTAAGGGCATCCCCTTTTAGCTTTTCACTAAAATAAGCAAGTGGATGACCTTCCTGCAACAAAACAACTCCAATTCCCACATTAGATGCATCACATTCAATTTCAAAAGATTTAGAAAAATTAGGCAATGCAAGAATTGGTGCTTGGGTGAGCTTTTCCTTTAGGGCAGCAAAGGCTTGCTCTTGTTTTTCACCCCATTTAAAACCAACATCCTTTTTAACAATTTCATTGAGGGGTGCTGCCAAGGTACTAAAGTCCTTCACAAACCTCCTATAAAAACTAGCCAAACCATGAAAGCTTCTTACCTCACTTACATTTTTGGGAGGAGGCCACTCTCGAATGGCTTTCACCTTTTCCTCATCAACGTGGACTCCTTTAGAGCTCACAATGAAACCTAAAAAAATCACTTGATCGGTGCAAAAGACACATTTTTCTAGGTTGGCATACAAATTTTCATATCCTAGCACTTGCAAAACAACCCTTAAATGAATGCAATGATCATCTAAGTTCTTGCTATAAATCAAAATATCATCAAAATACACAACAACAAACTTACCCAAGAACTCCCTTAACACATGGTTCATTAGTCTCATGAAAGTACTAGGTGCATTAGTTAATCCAAAAGGCATAACCATCCACTCATACAAACCAAATTTTGTTTTAAAAGCAGTTTTCCATTCATCCCCTTCCCTTATTCTAATTTAGTGATATCCACTTTTCAAATCAATTTTAGAAAATAAGCATGCACCAAACAATTCATCAAGCAAATCATCTAGTCTAGGAATATGATGCCTATATTTAATGGTAATATTGTTAATGGCCCTACAATCAGTGCACATCCTCCAACTGCCATCCTTTTTAGGGACTAGAATAATAGGGACAGCACAAGGACTTAAACTTTCTCTTACCCATCCTTTACTTATCAATTCAGCAACTTACCTTTGTATCTCTTGAGTTTGTTGTGGATTGCTTCTATATGCTGGCCTATTAGGCAAAGATGCTCCTGGATTGAGATCAATATGATGTTCAATTCCTCTTATAGGTGGTAAACCACTTGGCACCTCTTTCGGAAACAATTCTTTAAATTCCTGCAAAAGAGACTCAACACAATTTGGAAAAAAAAATTCATTAGAAATATTGGTTAGCAAAGGCACCTCCTTGCAAAAGAGCAAGTACAAAGGCTGGTGTGACACAATGGTTTTTTTCACATCTCTTTTTTTTGCAATTAAACTTTGTTTCTTTTCTCTTTTATCATTCTTTTTCTTTTCATTCTTTTCCTTTTCTTTTTCTTTTTCTTTTTCTTTTTCTTTTTATTTTCTTTCTTGATCATATTTTTCTCTCATTTTTCTTTGATCTTCTCTCACCTCACTTGGATTTAACGGTACAAGATTGATCTTTTGATCATGATACATAAAAGAGTGCTTATTAGAGTACCCATCATGATTGGCTTTTCTATCAAATTGCCAAGGCCTACCTAATAACAAATGACTAGCTTCCATTGGTACTACATCACACAACACTACATCCTCATATTTTCCAATTTTAAAACAAATCTCAACTTGTTTATTAACAAGCATTTCTACACTTTCATTAAGCCATTGGAGTTTGTAAGGCTTAAGGTGAGGTTTTGTTTCCAATTTTAGTTTAGAAACCAGACGCGTGCTTGCAACATTTGTACAACTTCCTCCATCAATTATTAAAGAACAAACCTTTCCTTGCACAAAGCATCTTGTATGAAAAAGGTTTTCTCTTTGACTTGTATCCTCCTCCTTTATTTGGCTTCCCAACATTCTTCTCACCATGAGTAAATCTCCACTAGGTATTTCTTCTTCAAACTCCTCATCATAATCACATCCTCCTCTTCAACAATTTCTTCATTTTCTTCCATAAGCATAGTTCTCTTTGTTGGACATTGAGATGCAATATGTCCTTGGCCTTGACACTTGAAACACTTAACACTTTTGTTAGTTGAAACACTTGAAGAAGAAGATGTAATAGTTTTACCTTTATTTTCAACTGTGGCTTCCTTAGATGATGAAACACCCTCCTTCTTTGTTTTGTCCTTCCAACTTTGAGAATTGAAAGTGGTGGAATTTCTCCTTGCTTGGCTCTTTCTTTTGAGTTGTTGTTCCACTTTGATAGCTTCATGTACCAATTCATCCATTTCAACATAGTGATGAAGTTCCACTATATCACTAATGTCATGATTTAGACCATGGAGAAACCTAGCCATAGTTGCTTCATAGTCCTCTTCTACATTAGCTCTAATTTTGAGAACTTCCATCTCCTTGAAATATTCTTCAACACTTTTAGAACCTTGAGTGAGTCTTTGCAATTTGTTGTGCAATTCCCTATGATAATAGGAAGGAACAAACCTTCTCCCCATGATTCTTTTCATCTCTTCCCAAGTATCAATTGGTCGTTATGCATACCTCCTTCTATCTTTGGTCAATTGATCCCACCAAACAAAGGCATACTCCTTGAACTCAATAGAAGCAACCTGCACTTTTTCAAGATTAGAATAATTGTGACAATTAAAAATTTGTTCAAGTTTAGTCTCCCATTCTAGATATGCCTCCGGGTCACTCTTCTCAACAAAAGATGGAACTTTACTTTTTATGCCCCTCAAATTATCTCCCCTTTGTCTCCTTCTACGTCTTCTTTCCTCCTCATCACCTCTACCATCATTAGAATTTTGGGGCCTCCTTTCCAACTCATCAATTCTTTGTTGAAGTTGTTCACCTTGTTCTCTTAACAATCTTTCAAAATTGTCACGCATGGCTGCGATCTGAACAATTAAAGTTGATGTTCTAGGTGAAGGTGGACTAGACATACTTGTGAAATATTTGTGAAATTAGGAACAAGTGTTTAAAAATGGACATCACCACTCTACTCACGTGTTTACACTCAATCATTCGTGTTTCACTCAATTTTTTTTTAATAATAAAAACACTCTGCCTTTTACCACTCAATTTGCTCTTTTAGTTCTTTAGAGAAACCAAAATGAATCAACACAAAGAAATCAATTTCAGATGATAATCAACACACAAAAAACTTAAAAAAATAGCAAACAAAAAAAAAGACTCTAAAACAAAGGAAAGCAGGAGAATTTTAAGAGTGTGGCAAGAAAAAAATAATAATAATTTTTTTTTTCAATTTTTTTTTCTTATACCCTTTTTTTTTCGAATTTTTTTTATAATGATAAATGGATAATACTGAAGAACAAGAATATAGACAATTTACCACATTTCGGCCCCTTTTTTTTGGAATATGCTCTGATACCACTTGATATGCACTAACTTTTGAGAATTATGCATTTCCTTCAAAATTCCTGAAACAACTTTGTTAACTTTTGGAATATTAATTCTTTTGTGACGCAGAGGAAGTAATCTGCCTTATAATTGAAAGAATGACAGAATTTGATACATGCATATAAAATAAACGAGACTGATATGAAATAAATGAGAAATAAGAAATGGAATTAAGTAGAAGGGGCATCACACTCTTTCTAATCCAAGAGAGAATGATAAGCTTATGGATGAGGATCACCACAAGAAAAGGATTTCTTGATAAGATCAATTTTGGTCCAATCCAGAACCTAAGAGCAAATACTCTCACTTACACAATGTGTAAACTTGACAAAATTCCTTGATCCAAAAAGAAGATACATGCCTCCTTTATATATGAATGGCTTAAGATGATGAAATAAGTAAAAATTAACTCCTAAGAAAACAAAAGGGTTTCAACCACTAATTATCATGATAGTAGGTTGAGTTATTACAAAGAAAGTGCAAAATAAAGAAGAGATAGTGGGGTTCTTGAAAGGGCAGAATAATTGCAATTCTTTATTTACCACTTCTCTTGCAATTTTCGTCCATTATAGTGTGGTTATTGGTATTTCCTTTATTTTTATTTATTTATGCATTATTGGGTCTTTTATCACATGCTTGGATGATAAGAATAAACTTAGGCTCTTTTTCTTTAATCTGGCCCATGCATTCTATTGACTTAATCATGAAGTGAACTAAAGCATCATTGACTCTTCTTGCACGTGCCCTTGTCATAGGACCTCCTAAGCTTTGCATTGTATCATTTATATCTTGGATTATATCCTCATCAGCTAGGAAGCGTCACTGAACTAAAATCTTCTCAGTCGTTGCTAGGGATTTTCACTATCTTTTACATATGAAACTTATCCCCAAGGAAGTCATATTCCCCCTCATCTTTCTTCTTGACCTTTAGTCATGAAGATTTTCTCTTTGTTTTCTTGTTGAAGAGATATTTATGTTACACACCATAACATACATTGCATATCATACACATCATGACATAACCATCATACAGCTTACCCATGTCCTCCCCACATAATACCATAAACTATCCTCAACAGATGATTTCATATCAAATTTATTTTCCATCCCATGAACAACCTTCACAAATACCCATCACTTCTTATCACATTCATTTCATTCCCAGTAGGGCGAATTTTTGGATATTTTTATTTATTTAATCCTCTCTTACCTTGGATGTGTGGAAGTCGTTGCTATCTAAACATTCAGGTTTGAGAAGATTAAATAAGGGCAGCTGTCATACCCCAAAATTTACACTACCCCGATACAATTTTCATCTGATCCATGACCCTACTGCACATGCATACATTCATTATTTAAAAAAAAAATTGGGTAACCGGTTACCCTAATCAGGGTAATCGATTACCCAGACCAAAAACTGATTTTTTGGCCATTTTGACACTATGTAACCGATTACCCTAATCAAGGTAACCGATTACACCTGCGCAGACAGCAGAAATGGCTCTGTTTTTTACCCAGAAGACCTTTTCTTTCACCCACTTCAACCCATTTGCTTCCCCTATAAATAGAGCACTATCCCCACTCATTTTTCAAGCTTGAAAACCATAAAACCTCTGCCAAATCACATTCAAGCTCCCTCTTTTCAACCTAAACCCTAACTCACCCAAACCCTCTTTTCTACTTTGAACCACCCAACCACCATGTAAAAATCCATAATCTCCCCACAACAAAAACAGTAGCAAACTTGTAACCTTTTACATAATCATTTACCACAGCCACATAAACATACAACTTTCTTTCCTTCCAGTTTTCTACCACAACAATCATAACCACCCTCTTCCACGCTTTTTGCTTCATTCTCAAACCTAAACACAACAACAACCTAGTTTTGACACCACAATCTTGGTAATATTTTGGACTCAAACTCCTTGATATTTTTTGGTTTTGTTTTGTGTTTGAAAATGGATTTTTACTCTTGGGTTGTGTTTTGAGAGATATTTGAGTCAACTTTGAGACAAGTGGTTTTTGTTGGGTTTACACCCTTTTGGGGATTTTTTGCTCTTACTACTTTTTATCCACCATTTTTAATCAAACTTTGTTTCTTGTTATCATTTATATTTATTGGTTGATGAGATCTATTCAATCATGGCTATGGTTGTTTAGAGTTGATAAAACCTTCAATGTTTCAAACCTATTAATGATTGATCAATAGATCCTTCATGATACTTTGAGGCATTGATAAGTTGCCTCTATTTCAACCATGTTTTGGTCATTTGATACATAGATGAAACCATTTCCTTTACATTGTTTCTTATTATCATTTAATATTTATTGTTGACTTGTTGTTACATTTATTTGGTTGATGAGTTCTATTAGATCATGACCATAGTTATTTAGAGTTGATTAAATCTTCAATACTTCAAACCTATTAATGGTTGATCAATAGATCATTCATGATACTTTGAGGCATTGATAGATTGCATCTATTTCAACCATACTTGGGTCATTTGATACATAGATGAAACCATTCTCTTTACATTAACATGCTATTCTATTTGCTTATTATTATTCTACTAAACACTAACTACTAACATTTATATTATTGCACTTTAATTCCTTGCAATTTATTTTATTGTCACTAACCATTATTATTGTAATATTGTCATTCTTTATCTTGTGATTTACTTTTATGTCATTACCTTGTAATTTACATTCAAGTACTCATTATCATCATCATTGTACAAACTCATCATGCATGTTTATTTACTTGTTATTTATTTTATTGTCATCATACATTAAAAATAACAAAAACATGATAAAATGATAAAGACAAAAAATATTCACTTCACTCTTAATCAACTTGGACTTAGAGGATTTCATCTTAGGACCTTTGCTTTGAGGCCTTTTCATTACTCTTTGTGATACTTTGTAAGCACTTGGATTTTCATATGTAACTTACATGCATGTTGTAAGAATGACATCATGGCACCACCTTAGGGGGACATGTTTGTAAGACCATTATCCTTTGTTTAGCTTAGGTCACTTTTGCACACAAATGGCTTTCTCTTGGGCTACCTTACAATGAGACTCTTTAATTTCTTGTTGGTTACTTTGCATTCATGTTGTATAAGCCAAATTTCATAATTAAATAAAACAAACCCTTGATTCAACGTCAAGTGGCATTTTTATATACAAATTCAAAACACTTAATAATTACGATTATTATTGTGTGCCACGAGCCTTAAGTGGTAGAGAATGAGTGAGAATGGAGCATTCCTACCCTTACTCAGATTATTTTGGACGCAATACGCTTGGCTTATTGTCTAGATTAATCACCTCCGCCCATAGACTTTAGTACAATATAACCACAAATATTCTTTCATAAAACCCTTATTCAAGGTAAAAACAATACAACTCATCAAACTCATTTTTTGTGCCTTAGGTCATCATCTCGAAAACCCTTTTTTCAAAGGTAAAATCAACCAACACACAAATATTTTCTACTCCGAACTACGAAGCTCTGATTCCTCATCCCCGAATGAGTGATACGTAGGCACTGGGGCCACAATCCTTGGCGAGCACTATAATAGCAAAAACACCCCCTTCTTTTCACACATTCTTTTGAAAATAAAACAATAATAGATAAACCCCACATATGTAAAACAACCCAAATGGTTCCCATGGAGTACCATGGACGTAAGGGGTGCTAATACCTTCCCCTTACGTAACCGACTTCCGAACCCAAATCTCGGTTGCGAGACCGATTCCTTATTCACTTTTAGCGCTTCCCGTGCGCGTCTCTTTTCCGAGGGTTTTATCGACTATTTCCCCTCTCCTCTCCGATAGAGGTAAACTAAATAAAATTCGGTGGCGACTTTTCTGACTTTGCCTCTCTTTGGCATCTCAATTAGTTCCGGTTTCGTTATCGTGAAATCCCGATAGCGACAGATGGGAATACATTTAATGCGCTTATCCCCCACTATACTTTTTCAACTGACTCTAAGTGTTTCCACTTCTGATTCAAAACGAGCGACATCCAGGTCGACCACAACTGCTGAGACTTCCCTAAATCAATAGCACTCAACAAGTCTTTGGGGAAACTGTGTTGGCCCGACCAAAGACCCAAAAGAGCTAAGGTCTAAAAGGATGTCAACCCACTCCAAAGGAACCAAGGAATAAAAGCTATGACACGAGGTATTCAAGGTACACTTTCTAATCTCCCATTTTTAATACATTCATCTTGAATTCTAAATTGACTTGGAAGTTGGAGTGTCAACCTTGCAGATTCACCCCCGTACCGCCGTATCGGATATCAGTGTCACCGACTCAGGATTCCTCACCATCAATATACACCTAATTTTAGTTCCTAAATGAAACATATTTTATATTTCAAAACGAATCTTACTCTCATGAACTAATTTTTTTTTACCAATACTCTAATTGATGAAAATATGGGGACCCTTCTTTCTTTTTCACTTCTTCTAGACAACAATCTAACATTTATATTATTATATATTTGATACATATCATATAGGTTTGAAAAAAAATTAAATTGATTGTTGACGATCTAAGACAATATTTTTTTATTCGGACTTAAAACTGCATATGGATAGCAAAACTATTAACATAAACAAGATTTATTTTATATAAATTGCTACATTTTGAATATTTTATTTATTAAAATTGAATCTAGTTGAGACAAAATCAATATTCTAACAATATCTATCATCAATTCATTGTAAATCCAAATCATCTTAAGGGGGTAGGAGTGGGTGGTTGAAGATGCGAGAGAAATGAAAGCTCCATTATTGACTCTTTTTTATAAACTTGTTCGTACTCATTTTTAAATAAATGAAAAATCTTTTTCATTTTAAATTATTACTTGTTCTTTTTTTAAATAATCTCTTAAACTGTATCTCCCACATGGTTGTCATACTACATTCATTTAGTATTTATCGTAGGAAACGAATGATATTGATTCCTAATCATAAGAAATAAAAGTTGGTGGAATGAATCAACACAGTATCATATATATACCTTGTTTAGTCATTCTTTTTCATCAAGGAATAACATTGTTATTCTCATACTTTACATAATTAAAATTATTGAACAACAATTATTACTTTTTTTGTTTCCTAATCCATAAAAATCATTAACGAGTTGTATAGAGAGAAAAAAATGAAACTACACGTGTTAGTTTAACGAGGCAGTCAAAGATGCATATCTCTAAGTTGTACTTTGGGCAAGTAACTTCTTCTCTAGGGATGTAATATGAGTTTCTTTCTGTTTCTTTTACTTTTTCAGCTTTGAAACTTCCCTTAATAAGTAAGACACCTCTCCCTTTCTTTATCTTTGATCCTAAGTTAATCTTTTGAATATGAATTTTTATGCCATTGTCGTTTTCTCAGTAGTATTCTAGCTAGAGGTACTCGTCTGTACATTTGTACTTGTTGATGTGGACATTCAGACTTTAAATTAAATTTCTCAACAACATTTATCTATACAGGTAGCTCTATACCTACTAAATACACATACAGATAGTAGCATTAACCAACAATACATAAGATTTGGTTAGTTTCCCTTAAAGATAGATTTGGATATTTTAATATTAAGTTAATTCTAAAATATGGTTTCCTTAAAAATAAGAATTTCATCATTTTCAACTATATAGAAAATATAAACTAAGATTACCATAATTTGTGTTGGCAAGACACACTATTAAAAAAATATTCAACATCGGATGCGAAGTGAATTTAACCTCGATTATACATGTGAGATAACGAATAGCATCATGAAAATTTGCTACTATATTCCTTAGGTTTTGATTAATCAAAGGGTAAAGTATTATGCACATGGGTTGGATACCCGACAATTACATTTATATTATTTTAAGAAATGGATGTCCGGTCCAAAATTTGCTTTCGATTGAAAGTAAAACTGAGGTAATATAGCAATATTATTATCTCGGATTTTTCAATCTGACTATAAATGGCAAGTAACAGTAAGTGTGCCATGATCTAGCTAATTAACATGTCGAAAACTATACATGTGACAAGTGTGGTCGAAGCAGTTGAAGGTCGAGGAGCGTTGGTAGCATTTGTGGACTTAGTAAAAGTTTCAAATGCTCTAAGTTGGTTATTTGGTTTGTTTGAAAGAATGAGAATTGAATTAAAATAGGTGGTTACTCAAAAACACGTGGAGGCTTGTTGAAGATAACGACTGCATGGAAGTAAAACGTGTTGTGATTTGTTTAATTGACCATTTTTAGGTAGTTATTTTAGATTAGTATATAATGGGGCGCCTGTTTACGTTATAGGGGTCCGCAATTGTACTTATATTTCTATATACTCAAAGTATTTGCGTAATTGAGAAACAAAGTGAAAACAATATATGTATGCGTTCCACACTTATAAATTTCAATCACTTTTACATCAAGTCTTTTTTTGCATTCATTTACATTTAGATCATTTATCATTTTATCTTCATTTTTACATTTCGATTTCAGTTATATTTGTCTTCAAAATCTTTTATATTCCAAGTCTTGTCAAAATTTTACATTGTTATCTTCACATTGCGTCTTCGATTTCAATCATAACATGGTGTTTAAAAGTTTAGATTCACACAAATATGTTCAGGAAGATTTTCGAATTTGATCCCTTAATTATTAATAGAAACTTGTTTTGTTTACAAAATTCACCAGTAACAAATTGGCACACCTGGTGGGATCCTTTTTGTGTTAGTTGATGATTATATTTCGAAAAATATCATAAGTTCTTCATTTTCATTGACTTCTCATTTCTGAGTGTGCATGAGACTAAGAAGTGGTGGAATAACAAAGAGAGAAGTTAGGAATCCTACAAGGAGTTACGCTAGCAGGATGACTATTCCCAGAAATAACAATGGAGAACAACCCTCTAATAACACTAGGACAACGGTCGTTGCAATGTCGACTAAATCAATCCCTTCGAGTGCTAGCATAACAGCCACATCATCAACGAGGGTTGCACTATCAACTCTACCAGAAGGAACAATTTTGTCTCCGAAAACCCAGAGTCACTCAGCGACTCCTAGACCTATTATGGCGACAGAGGATAGGCCTTTCGCCACAAGTTTCACAATGCCCATGTTGGGACGTCAACAACCTTATGGGATGCAAACATTAATGATGGCAAACCTACAAACTAATCCTAAGAAATTTGATGATAGTGCTGCAAATATGTATTTTCCAATCATGGCGTCTGGATCGGCCATAGGTAACCACTCTCAAACCATACAATTCCGGATGGGAATGAGATTTGGTTCCTAGGCAATGCCAACGTTCACGATGAATTCCGTAATGGCAATGAGACAACAAATGGATGAGAGTAACCATGACATGGTAAATACTCTTACCCAACAGATGTGTACGATATTTAACCCATTGATTCAAAATACGAATCAGTGTTACCAATAGTTGACAACTCAAATGAATCAAATTGCTAATTTTTTCTGCTCCCCCAATGCAAGTTCGACCTATTATACAACCTTAAATCATTAGGCAGGTTTAAAACAAAGTGTCAGGGTTGGAGGAAAATACCGTAAATCAGGGGCAACAAATAGTTCCCCAGATGGTCGAACAAGATATACCTAGGGAAGCAGAGCATCCACCTGTCAAGATGGTTAATCGAAACCAAAACATTGATCAGCTCGTTAATCATGTTCGACAAGGGAATCTCTTAAAAGAGAATAACTTGGAAACAATTGTCGAAAGGATAATTGCTTAAAATGGGGTAAACATGGGCCTGTAGAGGCCAAATTACACATCTCATCTATCGGAGTACGTGTTGCAAACTGAAGTCCCAACGGGATAGAAACTCCCTAAGTTTACAAATTTTACTAGTGACACCAATGAGTATACCGTCGAACATATTTCCTGATAATTGACCGAGGCGGGAGACATAGCTAATAATGAGAATCTAAGGATGAGATACTTTCCAAGTTCTCTCACAAAAATGCCTTTACATGCTTTACGACCCTTCCTACCCATTCAATCAATGATTGGACTCGAATAGAAAGATTGTTCCATGAGCAGTTTTACATGTGGAAATCCAAAATTGGCCTTAAGAAATTGTCGAGTGTGAAGCAAAAGTTAGCTGAATCAATTGATGATTACTTGAATTGATTCCTTCTATTGAAAACGAGGTGCTTTACCTAAGCGACTGAACAAGAGTTAGTCGAGATTGTCGTTGAGGGATTAGATTACTCTATTAGGAAGAAGCTAGATATACAGTATCTTAGAGATATGGCCCAGTTGGCATATAGGGTTCGACAGGTCAAAAGACTGAAGGCTTAGAAAACTAGAGCAAACAAGGGTAAGAAGAAACATGTAGGTTATGTCAATTTGGAAGACAACAACTTGGCATCAGATGTCAAATACAACCATGTCGAAGAGATAGAGGTTGATGTGGCTAAATTAAAACCAGGGCCCCCATATGTGTGTAAGTTGCTTACGCCTACAAATGGGAAGAACCTTTCTGAGCTTGAGAAAAACGATAAATTCCCTAAGAGGACCTATACCTTCGACGTAACTAAATGCGATGAAATCTTTGACTTGTTGGTTATAGATGGTCAAGTACTAGTGTCACCAAATGCAAAAGTACCACCATTATAACAAAGGAAGAAACAACGTTTTTGTAAATATCATCATTTTTAGGGCATAAAACCTCACAATGTTTTCTTTTCAGGGATCTTGTTCAGATGCACTGAATGAAGACAGGTTGAAGTTTGCCAAAAGCAAAATTCAAATGAAGATCGACTATGACCAATTGCAAGTCGGAGACGCCAACTATATAGAGCCTGTAGTGATCAATATGGTCGAAATTACTGAGGATTTCAACATGGCTGAATTCGAGGATAGTGAAAATCCAATTGAAGTTGTGTATCCAAAGGCTGGTGAAGGGCTTATGAAATTCCTCCACATGTGCAAAGTTGAAGACTCATACGTAATGATGTATCCCCGACGCAACACTCTATTTGATAAGAAAGCTGCAAAGAAAGTCGAATTCGCCCAATAGGCAAAAAAGAAGGAGAATTGAAGGAATTGTTGGTGTAAGCCCTAGAGGCCAATACTTTTGGTACTTGTATCGAATTACTTATTAATAATAAAAGGCTTTTTCTTTATTATGTTTTTTTAATAAAGTCCCTAGAATAGCTAGTCCGTTTAATGCATCAAGTATGACTTAATCATGAGATCACATTAAACATAAGGACATTATTCTTAAAGTATCCATAGTCAAGCTTTATTGTGAAGTGGGATAACATTAAAGCATGAAGACTATTATGTTTATAGACTGATGATCACATCTCATGGATCATGGATCATGGATAGAGAGTTATCAAGTCTTAAACATAGATATGAGTATTAAGAGTAATATTTATACTGGATTGACCTGCTATGAGAATACTATATAGAATGTTATGCAAAGTGTCATAAGTTATTCTCATGGTGATAATGGTGTATACCACCCTTCGACCTGAAACCACTATGAACCCTAGATGTAGATTCGAGTGCCTTATTGCTGATCAAACATTGTCCGTAATTGGATGACCATAAAGACAGTTGATGGGTACTCCATGAAGCATGCTAAGGGACATGAGTGACCTAGATGGAATTTGCCCATCCTGCGTAACAGGATAAATGTCTATGGGCCCAATATTGAACTGGACAACGATGACACGGTCTATGTCTTGTGTTCAATATAGACATAAGGGCAAAAGGGTAATTATACACATAATTATTATCACAGAAGGATTTGTCAGTTCACATGACATTTTTGTGTCTTGGGTAGCAGTGATGTGTTGCTATATACCGCTCACTGTTTATTATGTTAAATACGTGATTTAATATAATTGCCAATGTCGCAAAAACCTATAGGGTCACACACAAAAGACGAATTGATGAGAGATATAGTAATTAAGGAATACTGTAATGTATGGTGCCCTTAAGTGAATTATAGAACATCGTAAGGTACGGTGTACTTAAGTAGAATACGAAATATGGTAAGGTACCACGCGCTTAAGTGATTTTGGCATATTATAAGATATGGGCCATATACACTTGAGTAGGCATTTTAGCTTGCAGCCCACATAAGTGGTTCTATAAATAGAAGCATTACAACACTTGCAAATTCGTTTCTCTCTCTCTCTCTCTCTATCTATCTATCTATCTATCTCTCTCTCTCTCTCTCTCTCTCTCTCACACACACACACACACACACACTCAAAGCCTTCATTCGTAGCAGCTAGCACTGAGATTTAAGGAATCCGTTCGTGTGGACTGAGTAGAGGCGTTGTCATCGTTCAACGTTCGTGATCGCCCGAAATGGTAACGATTCTATCACTGATCATGCCCATTTGTAAGGATCATTAAACGAGAACTTTTAAATTCCGCTGCATTTTGGATCGCCATTCTCCTTCAGTGGTATCAGAGCCACTTACGAAACCATGCATCTAATAGCTGTTTATTTTCTGTATTTTCTATATTATTACGATTAAAAGACAGAATGAATCAAAGAATAAACGAGTAATTAAATTGAGATCGATCAAGTTATATATATGATATATGTAATCCTGATGCAAAATACGGTATATATGATATACAGTTTCTGTTTCATTCATTCAAACACTTAATGGTTATTTTCCTTTGAGCGATCAATGGTCGTTTGCTTCTTGATCCGACATTAGTATGGTGAAGCAATGACATGTTGATCAATCATACTGAATCAACAATCGAGATGTGTTTGACGGTCTGAAATTGGTGCATTAGGGTTAATGACGGCACAAGGGTTGTGTTGTCAAAGAGTTATGCATTAGGGTTAATGACGGCACAAGGGTTGTGCTGTCAAAAAGTTATGCGATTAGTGTTGTGACTGCGCAAGAGTTGTGCTTTAAAGTATCAAGTGTTGATGCGAAAAACAACGTCGATTTTAAATGAATTGTTCATTAAAATATGGGCCATATACACTTGAGTGGGCTTTTTAGCTTGCAACCCACACAAGTGGTTCTATAAATAGAACCCTTGTGTAGAAGCATTGCAACACTTATAATTTTGTTTCTCTCTCTCTCTCTCTCACTCAAAGCCTTCATTCGTAGCAGCTAGCACTGAGATTGAAGGAATTCGTTCGTGTGTATTAAGTAGAGGCGTTGTCATCGTTCAACGTTCGTGATCGCCACAAGAGGTAACGATTCTATCACTGATCATGCAAATTCGTAAGGATCATTAAAGGAGAAATTTTAAATTCCGTTGCGTTTTGGATCTCCATTATCCTTCAGGAAGAATATGCCCTAATTCTATTTCGATAAGAGAGGGATTCCCTAGAAGAAGGAACATTCCATGCTTAGTAGAAAGCTAGACCTAACACTTAAGTACCTACGTCCAAGGCTCCTCAGCAAAGGTGGACAAAACCAGCTGGCAAGGAGCAGGCTAGAAATTTTAAATGGAGAAACTTTGAGATGGGTCGAGATTCCTTATTGACTTATCGAGAGAACTTTCATATGTTGGTAAGGCGCTCATACAGGCCTAGTAATTACAAATGCAAAAACCCTATGTCAAGGTCACAATGGAGAAGGTTCCAGAGAAAGAAGAAAGCTGAGAGGGAGGTGTAAGACCCTAATTTTGACCCTAAGATCCCTCATGACATCATATCATTGCTCATTGCATTTGCCTCAAGGATCATAGCATCTTGGTTCCTTAACCCTAGGGTTGGGACATGTGTGAGTTGGTTGAGACCACCAAGCATGCTTGAATTGTATATTATTGCTTTTCTTATTTTGTTTACTAACCAAAAGCACAAAAATATGTCACTAACTTGTTTTGTTTTGAAGCTTAAGCATTCATGTGATCCAAGGCTCCTAGGAGGCCCATATGCTCAATAAAGTGGCCATATGAAGATGAAAGCAAGCATGACAATGGTTCCCAAAGCTCTCAATCATCATATATGTCTCCCAAGTATCTCAACTTTTCAATTTGATCAAGATAAACCAAAGGGGCTTGAGAATTGTTTCCCAAAGAAACCCTAATTCAACTATGCATTGATTGTGCCTTGCTCATGAAGCAACCTTAACCTATGATCAAATTCAATCACGTTAAGTTATTTCATTCATAATTTTATGCATATATGAGTCTATGTGAGGCCTCTCAATCATTCATTCATCAAGATTTGAAGTTTGGACTTAGGAGTTGACCAGTTAAGTCATCTGACCAATCTGAGATCCACCGAGACCTAACTTTTGATGTGTTTGTCAAATGAAGATGACCCCAAGAGAAAACATGTTCTTAATAACAATATTAACAACTTTCATCTTCATAAAAAATCCATTTGAAACTTGGAAGATCATCATTCATTTCAAAATATTATAGGTCATTTTGACTAAAACCCTAATTTTGGGTCAACTTCCCAAGGACCTAACTCCGTCATTTTTTATGATTTTTAGGTGAGACCAAGTGAATTGGAAATTTTAAGGTGTATAGGTAAATTGTTATGTTGGACAAAATTTCATAATCCTGAACTAAACACATGTGATAATACAAACCATTATAGGTCACTTTGGACCAAAGCCATTGAATCTTGAAAAAAGTCCAACTTCAAGTGCCCATAACTTTCTCATAAAAAAACCAAATGATGCAAAATTTAAGTCCAAATTGATTGTCTTTAAAATATATACAACGTTTATGTTGGAGGTGTTTTCATTTGAGGCATGCATCATTAAAACAGAAGGGCTTGAAGTTGGTCCTTTTTGGCAAAATTTTCAAACACATGTTTTGTACCTTGAACTTCATGGCCAGTTTTCACAATTTTCCAAACTCCAAATGGATTTTTGTTCAACATAGATTTTTATCCTTATGTCAAGACCTTTCCAAACATTACTCACATGCCTATGTTTGGATTTATCATGTATGAGGAAATATGTTATTTTTTTTGAAATTTCTGTTTGGTGGTTGTTCCCCACAGGGTTTCATATCCTCCCCCCTGATAAGCTCCCCAGTAGAGTTTCTTCTATGATGGATCTTGTCCGTGTTGATTTCCCTGATAGAGTTTCTTCTACATTAGATCTTTTGTCTGTTCAGCAGAAAATCCCTAGCGGTGACTCTATGACTTCCCCGGCGGAGCAGTTTGTTCCCGGTAGCAGAGATATTTCTTCAGCGTTTAGAAAAGAATATTAGATTGATGTGTTTCTGTTTGGTGGTTGTTCCCCATAGAAGTTTATCTTATTGCCTGATAAGATCCCCAATAGAGTTCTTCTTTGGCTGATCTTATCATTATCTCTACGTGTTATTGGAAAATCCTCAGTAGTTGGCAGTATTGACCTTTTGGCTGATCCCCAGCGACGGTCTCTGATCCTCAGCAATGGTCCTTGTCCCTGGAAATGACTTTGCTTGATCCCCAACCAGTGATTGGTGTTTCCTGGTATTTGATGCTCCCCACCAGATTGGATTTTCTCCTGTGGGCCTGACCTTCTATTTTGAGATATTATATGGATGTCTGTCCATTGGTTCTTGGACATGTTTGTGTTAGATATGTCTGTTTGTCAGCATTAATCATACATAAACCACGCATATACATGCATAATTATAGCATTCAGATATCCATGTTGCATTCTTTGCCATATATATTTGCTTGTTATCTCTTGCCTTTGGTGAAATGTTCTTCCCCAAGCAGATGTTTGTGTCTGATCGCTCCATATAGAGTCAACCGCATAGGTAGAAAGTGTCTATATTTCCTTCTATATTCCCCACCGAGTTATGTCCTCGTGGATGATTATTGCTTCAGTTTCCTCCCTAAATGTGTATTGGGATGGAATTTCTCCCCCGAGTTATATCCTCATTGGGTTGAGTCTTATTTCATTGTGTCTCTCTAGTTTGTTCCTAGATTGACTCCTTTTGTTATTTCCCCTGCAATTCCCTGTGGTTCAGGTGATCGATTGCTCAGTAACCAGTAATTGTTGATTCTTTCCCCAGCGGATTTCTTTGGCCTTCTACCAAGTAACCGGTAGTTGTAAGTCCTATTTCTGTGGTTTTCTACCCAGTAACCGGTAGTTGTAATCCCCTCTTGGTTGGTTATCTTTATCCAATATTCGGTATTGATATTCCTTCATTTTTTTAGTATACCACCTAGTAGCCGGTGATATATCTCTTGGATAATTGCTGTTGTCAAGCAATTTATCCCCAACGAGTCATCTCCCATTTACCTTTGTTGGTAGTGACTATTTCTCCTTTGGATTGGTCATCATTTTATACCCAGTAACCGGTATCCCGATGTCCTTTCTTTTCGGTCAATTTATCCTTTATTAACCCAGTAACCGATTGTGGATAATCTTCCATGCGAGTATGTTATCTATGTTCTGACGGTAATAGATAATATATCTTATGCGCTCTTCAATCGAAGTCTTTTTCTTCCCCAGTTGAGTAAGATTCGTATTTCCTTGTGGAAACGAATGTCCATCCTGTAAATAGAGTTTGTTTTTTCAACCCTCATTTTGGATGATGAGTGTTTTGGATATGTTCCCAATTCACGCTTGGTTGGTCACCTATTATATGCCCAGTAACCGGTATCCCTGATGTTCCTTCCTTCTGCTCCCTATTATGACTTCTTGTCCCATGTGGAGTCAAATTTTCCTGAGTTGAAATATACCTTTTAGGTCTTCCTCAGGTGTTTTGGGACGATCAATATCTCTCACCCTTATACCGGTCTTAGATATTCTTTCTCCCTGAGCGTGTTGTTCTTTCACCCTTATACCAGTGTTTGGATCACATGTCTCTTTTTGAGTTTTATTACCCAATAACCGGTAATACCTCATCCTTTGCTCCCTCAGCTGAGTCCTTAATGGACATCCCCACCTGAACCCGGATTTTCATCCGAAGTATCCTTTGTGGATAGTTTTGTTGTATTGGCATATTCCCCAATACATGCATCTTTGCGTCAGCTTGAGTCTTTCCATTGATTTATTTTCATGGAATCCCTTCGTGTCTCCCAGCATGTCTCAAGTCGTGACCTACTCACGCATTTTTACCCTTATTTCTCCCCAGAGTCTCTGTCTTCTTAGTGAGTGTGCTACTCCTATGGACTTTCGGTCTTTCTCTGATTTCTTTTTCCTTGGTGGCTATATATCTCCACAGAGTATTAACTCTTGCATACATACATCTGCATCATGAGGTCTCTTAGGGACAAAAATTCGTCTCTTTGTTATTATTTAAGCCCATTCTACCTCGTCGAGAAGAAGATTTTAACCTTCATATCTCCGGCTAGAATGACCTTAAATAGGGGCATCTGTAAGACCCTCATTTTGACCCTAAGATCCCTCATGGCATCATATCATTGCTCATTGCATTTGCCTTAAGGATCATAGCATCTTGGCTCCTTAACCCTAGGGTTGACACTTGTGTGAGTTGGTTGAGACCACCAAGTATGCTTGAATTGTATATTATTGATTTTCTTGTTTTGTTTACGAACCAAAAGCACAAAAATATGTCACTAACTTGTTTTGTTTTGAAGCTTAAGCAGTCATGTGATCCAAGGCTCCTAGGAGGCCCCTATGCTCAATGAAGTGGCCAGATGAAGATGAAAGCAAGCATGAAAATGGTTCCCAAAGCTCTAAATCATCATATATTTCTATCAAGTATCTCAATTTGTCAATTTGATCAAGATAAACCAAAGGGGCTTGAGGATTGTTTCCCAAAGAAACCCTAATTCAACTATGCATTGATTGTGCCTTGCTCATGAAGCAACCTCAACCTATGATCAAATTAAATTAAGGGAAGTTATTTCATTCATTATTTTATGCATATATAAGTCTATGTGAGGCCTCTCAATCATTCATTCATCAAGATTTGAAGTTTGGACTTGAGGAGTTGACCAGTCAAGTCATCTGACCAATCTGAGATCCATTGAGACCTAACTATTGATGTGTTTTTCAAATGAAGATGACCCCAAGAGAAACAATGTTCTTAAGAACCATACGAACAACTTTAATGTTCACCAAAAATCCATTTGAAACTTGTAAGGTCATCATTCATTTCAAAACATTATAGGTCATTTTGACTAAAACCCTAAGTTTAGGTCAACTTCCCAAGGACCTAACTCCTTCATTTTTTATGATTTTGAGGTGAGACCAAGTGCATTGGAAATTTTAAGATGTATACTTAAATTTTTATGTTGGACAAAATTTCATAATCCTAAAATAAACACATGTGATAATACAAAACATTATAGGTCACTTTGGACCAAAGCCATTGAATCTTGAAAAAAGTCCAACTTCAAGTGCCCATAACTTTCTCATAAAAAATCCAAATGATGCAAAATTTAAGTCCAAATTTACCATCTCGAAAATATATACAACTTTAATTTTTGAGGTGTTTCCATTTGAGGCTTTCATCATTAAAACAGAAGGGCTTGAAGTTGGTCCTTTTTGGAAAAAATTTCAAACACATGTTTTGTACCTTGAACTTCATGGCCAGTTTTCACAATTTTCCAAACTCCAAATGGATTTTTGTTCAATGTAGCTTTTGTTCCTTATGTTAATACCTTTCCAACCATTACTCACATGCCTATGTTTGGATTTGTCATGTATGACTTTCGAAGAGGAGAACATTTGTGACCATTTATGGAATCCAAGTGAAACCTTCATGCACAAGCCAATGCCATTCAATATGCACGTCCAAACCTTCTCCAAATCATTTCAGCATTCATTTGCATTAGCTTTTGGGCCTCACATGCGCTTGTACAGGCCCATGCATGGAGGACCCAATTCTCATGCACATGATTTCCCTCCCCCTTGCCTTGGATCTCAGCTATAAATAAGCACCTTACTTCATTCAATTCTCAAACTGAAGGCGCCTGAAACCCTGTTGGAATTGAATCCTAACCTCTCACCCAAGGAATTTGAATTTTCACTTCTGTTTTTCAAGTTTGATTTTCAACAACATCAGTTGATTTTCAACACTAATTCCTAAACCTTGCACTCATACCACACCTCAAGATCAAGTTGCAATTAAGAATTGGAGTGGATCGTGTTCATCAAAGCTTCACTTCAAAGGTTTTCAGCTCAACTGTTTTGCTTTGAATCTCACTATATATTGTGCATTGCTTGTGTTGGTTTTGTTTTCTGAAGTCCTCGTGTGAGAGGCAAGCCAATGGTGGCTTTAATTTCATGAATTGTTGCTCTCCAGATTGAACACCTAAATTTTCAACCTCAGATTTCTCCTTCCATAGGGATCTTGAGTGAAAACTAATGTTACAGGCGTGATGTACATCACCCCAGCTTTAATTTGGTATAAGGATCATTTGATTTGGTTGAGGTTGCAAAACCTGCAACTGGTGGCCAGATTTAGTGAGCTCACCGGAGAAGACGGTGGTTTCTACCACCGTCCCCACGTGGATGGACTCATGTCCATTGGATCCAAGTGCTATGATCTAATCCTAGCCATGCTTTTGTTTGACTCTTTTAAATGCGTGGTGTGATGCTGTTGACTCATGATCACCCTGCGCGCGCGCCTCATGTCCCTTGGATTAGCCACATCAATTAATGAATTCTGATCCAAGCGCTGTGGATTTTCCAGATTTTATTAATTTCTGTTTTATTTTCTTTAATTCTTTTTATTTTCAAAAATTCATAACTCTTTTATTTGGAATCACAAAAATATGGAACCAATTGCAAAATTTTTCTCTTAAATTCTAGTTTTATAATATGATTTTTAATTATCTTTTTAATTCCATTTAATATTTTTTTGTGAATTATTTTGTTTTTAATAGTTTTTAATTCATTTAAAATACTTTTAGATATTCCAAAATGCCAAAAATATTTTCTTAACACATGTGGATGATGATAAGTCTATGAAAAATATTCTCATCGATTTCTTAATTGATTTGAGATTTATTTGAGATTTTAGTCCATTTGTGTTATTTTACTTCATATTTAATTGTTTAAAAATATTTTCTGTTTTCAAAAAATGTTGAGAAAATTTGTCAAACCTTGTTTGACAATGTTAGACTTATGATGATCCAATTGGACTTATCTAAGTTGATTTGAATTAGATTTGAAGTTTGACCTCATTTTGTTCATTTTATTTTATGCATTATTTTAATTCCAAAAATACCAAAAATATATTTGACCTTTCTTGACTTCTAATCTTCATTTCACTTCTGTTTACCATTGGTTGATGATGATTCCATTCACATTGGACCATTATGTTTTGATTATGTCATTTGAATTTCCATTTTGTACATTTCATCTTCATCTCTTTTCTTTTTCTTTTTCTTTTGACCAATGAGTTAATGATTTGTGGTTAGCCTTGACATATGAGAGGCTTAACCTTCTTTGATCCAAATCAAATTCAACTTAATCAAAGATCAAGTGAATTGCTTTGTGTCCAAGATAGGTTGCTTCTTGGTCAAGCAAAGAACCTAAAATCCATAGAAGGTCATCCTTCTTTTCTTTTGGCATGGCAAGTTGTAGGAGCTTGACTTACTAGTCATGGTCTCTAACTTGTGTTTATTTGCCTATAGTTTTATTGACCGATCTTAGATAGGTGTGACTACTACATTAGTCCACTTACAATTGCTTAACATAGCGCTAAATTGTCTTATGGCACACTAACACTAACTACTAATTACTAACTTTTAATTCAAGCATTTAATTCTTGCAATTTACTTTAATGCAATTTAATTTCTTGCTCATTTATTCATATTGTCTTTTCCCTTTGCTCATTTGAGCTCATGTTTATGTTTATGCCATTTGCCTTTTGCTCACTTGAGAACATTATTGTGTGAATATACTATTGCCTTGTGCTTGTTTTGTCTTTGTTTGTGTGAACCCAATGCAAAAAGGAGAAAGGACTTAGAATTAGGACCTCAGCTATGCTTAATGGAATTCAAGAGCAACTAGGCCTCATGCCTTTAGAATGCTAAAATTGTTGAAGAGCAACTAGGCCTCATGCCTTTAGAATGCTTACAACTTGATGTTGACTTGAAAGGACCCCTAATCTAAACTCTCTCTTTGTCCATTTTTTATTGCATTGTGAACTTTTTGATTGTTTGTTCTTATGTGATAGGGATCCCAAACTTGAGATAGTTAGAAGGACCATTGTCATGAGCATCCAAGTTAAGAGAAAGACAAGCCAACTAGAAGATCCTAGGAGCTTGATTGAATATTTGATTGATTGCTTGAGTTAATTGCTAAGTCCAAAGGAAAGGAGCATCATGGATCATATTTATGATCTCAAGAAAGGAACTCCAAGGGTTTTTATCTCTTCTCTCATCTTTGCATGTTTAGGACTAGCCCTTCTCTTCTTCTCTCTACTCTAACCCAAGCCAAAATCATGTTGTGCAAACATTGACATTGTTTTCAAAACTAGAAACCTAGGCATTATGTCTTTGATTTTTCAAACTCTTTTCATTAATACTTATTTTGAATTGAACCTTAAGTCAACTTTGACTTCAATTTGTGAATACTTCTAATTGGTAAATCCAACTCACTTCAAATGCTCTTTTGTGGTTCCAATGACCAGATTTGTTAAAACTTTTCATAAACATTAGCCATAGGTTTGAGTTATCATAGTGGTTGATGTAAACCTCACCTTATCCTTAGGGTGGATCCCTCACTAGTATGTTGAAGCTCTCCTCACATGGTGGATTATTGGTTTAGGTCGAGTTTTCTCCCTTTGATAACAAAAGACCTTAAGGCTTTTGACAAATCAATTCACCAACTTATTTTGAGATTTTTACCCCGAACTACGAGGTTTTGATCCTACCTTTGTGATGTTACGTAGGCAATGGGTTTATCCATTCAAACAACAAAATTGTAAATAAATTGTATATTCTTTTCTCATCTCTCCAATCATGTTTGCACAAATATTTTTTTTTCACAAATACCAACCTACCATACAACTTTGCAAAAAAGGCTCCCTTAGAGTACTAAGGATGTTTTGGGTGCTTAAAACCTTCCCATTGCATAACCAACCCCCTTACTCAGATCCCTGACATTTTTATTAGTTTTTGAATTGATAAAACTTTTCGGTTTTTGTTCGCTTTCTAACCTTTCCTTTGGATAAATAGAAGCGCGGTGGTGACTCGAATTGTATGCTTACTTTTGATTTAGTCAATAAATCTAAAGGTAACGAATACCCCGCTACAGAAAGGTGGCGACTCTGCTGGGGAACAACACTTTCCTAGTGGGTTTAGCCTACTTTTTTCCTTTGTTGTATTGTATGTTTATGTTTACTTGTGACGTATTTTTGTGAAAATTTGGGATGACTATATTGTTTGTAATGTATGAATTGCTTGATATATCAATTGCTTGTGTGCTTGGTGGTCTCTTGTGAGATGAGTTCTATACCCGAACTCGAGTGCACTTATGATAGGAGAATGTCATAGTATTGTTGACTTGTGTGGAGTTATTCCTTAGCAAGTTGACTTGCAAGTCCATTCACTTGGTGGAGGTTATGCTGGGATCAATAATGTCACACGAGTAGTCGTGGTTAGGCATTACTCTTTCCAATATATACCTTAGAAGCCAAGGACCTTAGATTACCTAGCCCATCTTGGCCTATTTTAGGATGTAGTGCGAAGATCGTTCAAGTGTAAGATTTGATATGATTGTTACGCGATACTACACTCATAAGAGTCTCTCATGAGAATATTTTTGGAATATGAGTAGTCGTTTTATCCGATAATATCCGAAAGATGAGATGACGACTATGGGAACCTCTTTTAGAACATGATTGTCAGGTTTAACCATAGTACACTCCCATTGGGTGGTTCTTAACCAAGACTCCATGCTCGTGACTTGCAACAAACCCTTGATTCACGGTTGATCCGTTCTCGTATATCGTCAATATCAATGGAACTTGGGTGTTGATAAGGTATAAACCATAATCCACCAAAATGGATGATTAATATTGATGATGACTTGATCCATCCCGTGACCTTTGTATGGTGTGACTTGCTTGATCCTTGAGTGTGATTGTTGCATCCATGCATTCATGCATTCATACACATCCATATCATCAACAATGAGAAGATTTTCAAGGAACTTAAGAGGTCTATTTACAAATTTTCAGACATGGATAAGCAAGGAAGGAATACGAAGAAGTACAGTTTCAGACAACCCGACTTGAAAGAGTTAAGGAGTTTGACATCCTATGTATTAGATCCCTTGGAGTTCAAAGCTCGCCATGGGAAGCTTCTTTCTATTCTTGCTACTCAGGTGGATGAAGGTATGATGAGTGTGTTGGTGCAGTTCTATGATCCCTTGTACCGTTGCTTCACTTTCCCGGATTTCCAGCTTTTTCCTACACTTGAGGAGTATGCCTATCTTGTGGGTATACCTATATTAGATCAGTTGCCGTTCAGTGGCTTGGAGAGAATTCCTTCTTCCAAAGTGATTGCTGATATGTTGCACATAGATGCATCTGATATTGGTGCTCATATGACTACCAAAGGTGGAATTCAAGGTCTCCCATCTGATTTCCTCATCGCCCAAGCTACCTTGTTTGGGAAGGTCATGAGTGAGGATGCCTTTGAGGCCATATTTGTACCTCTCATCTATGGGCTAGTGTTATTCCCCAACATCGACAATTTCGTGGATGTGAACGCTATTAGGATTTTCTCTACTCTTAATCTCGTTCCTACTCTGTTGGGTGACACTTATTTCTCTTTGCATATGAGGAATGCAAAGGGTGGTGGTACCATTGTGTGTTGTTTGCCTCTGTTGTACAAGTGTTTTGTTTCACACTTGCCACATACGCTTGCCTTCAAGGAGAACAAATGATGTCTACGGTGGTCCACGAGACTTATGCCTCTCACTAATGATGATATCTTTTGGTACAACCGTGTATATGATGGTGTGCAGATTATTGACTCTTGTGGTGAATTCTCCAATGTACCTCTTCTTGGTACATGTGGTGGGATTAACTACAACCCTGTTTTGGCTCGTCGTCAGCTTGGGTTCCCCTTAAAGGATAAACCTAATAACATTTTGTTAGAAGGTGTGTTCTTTCAAGAGGGTAAAGATCCCCAAAACATGAAGGGCAAAATGGTCCACGCTTGGCGCAAGATTCATCGGAAGGGAAGGAAAGAGCTTGGTCCGAAGAATTGTATTTCTTTGGAACCCTACACCTCGTGGGGGAGGAAGAGAGCTTCTGAGTACCGCATGCCCTATGACTACCCGAGACCTACACCTATGGTTATGGTTGGGCCTTCAACCCTCCCTAACCAAGGAGTAGAGGAGTTGAGAGATGAAGACCGTTCGCGTGCTTGGGTTCGTGAGCGAGAGGAGCTACTTCAGCAACTCAGAGATAAGGATGCTTTGATAGAATTTCTGGAGCATCAGGTTATCGACGAGCCTGATGATGTGGTTACTTCTCTTCTTCCTCGGTCCTTCAGGTTTTGGAAGAGGAAGTATGATAGACTCGCCAAGGAGAAGGCAGATATGGAGACAGCCTATGAGAGAGCGGTGAAGAGGCTTCATGCAGCTTATCTTCCGGTCTCGAGAGCTTTGGACGATTGTTTCTAGGGATGTTCATTTTCCTTCTCTCTTATTGTATTTGGATACCAAGACTGTACTTCTTTGGTGTAAAAATTTTTCTAGTTATTATTGATATGAATATTCCATTATATGTCTAAAAGATTAATATTTTCCAAACATTTGCAAATAGATCTCCAACAGTTCCTCTGGATAAAAATAAAATCATATGCACAAGCATTGCATGCATCATATGCATAAGCAGGTTTTGTTCAGGGCTTCTTGATCAATGGTCTAATTTTGTGTTCTTCATTTATTTTGAAGACAAGTTGACACACCGGTACAACACCAGGGCCAATTCTTCAAAGTTGATGGATCATCTTGAGCAAGAGAACAAAGAACTTAAATAGGAAGTGGCTACGCTGACTACCCTGATGGAGTCGTTCCTAGCCGCCCAAAGCCAGTCTTCTCCAACGCCTGCAACTCCTCCCCTGAGGACGGTCATCTTAGAGGTAGCTTCCTCTACTGTGCCTGCCGCTACTGCTCATTTCACTCCTTCTGCTATGCCAGCCGGGTTTCCCTGGGGGATGCCCGCGAACTTTGTGCCAGAGGGTCTCGCTCCAACCTTTGTTTCTATGCCGACATCTAGCCCCGTACTTTTTGTGCCACCTCCCGTTGTGCACACGTTACCGAGAGTCGACGACACCATTTATCATTCTGAGCCGTCTGAGGGCCCAGATGTCTATGAGAAAATGGATGCTATGAATGACCAATTCCTTGAGTTGCGCAAGGAACTAAAGACTCTAAGAGGGAAAGACCTCTTTGGTAAATCTGCTGCAAAGTTGTGCCTCGTGCCAAATGTCAAGATTCCCATCAAGTTCAAAGTACCTGACTTTGAAAAGCACAAGGGGAACACTTGCCCTCTCAGCCATCTTGTGATGTACGCACGCAAGATGTCAACCCAGACTGACAACGATCAACTCCTCATCCACTATTTCCAGGACAGCCTGTCCGGTGCCGCACTCAGATGGTATATGGGTCTGGATAGTGCGAACATCCGCTCCTTCAACGACCTTGGTAAAGCTTTCGTCAAGAAGTACAAGTACAACGTTGATATGACTCCCGATAGGGATCAACTAAGGGCTACGTCCCAGAAGGAGAAGGAAACTTTCAAGGAGTATGGCCAGAGGTGGCGTGAATTGGCCGCACAGATTATGCCCTCACTCGAAGAGAAGGAAATTACCAAGATCTTTCTGAAGACGTTGAGTTCATTTTATTACGAGAGGATGATAGCTAGTGCTCCCTCGGACTTCATCGAAATGGTGAACATGGGGATGAGGCTAGAGGAAGGAGTCCAAGAAGAACGACTGACCCGGGATGAAGGCTCTTCTTCAAAGCGGTATGGAGCTTTTGCAAAGAAGAAAGAGGGAAAGACACATGCCATGTCTTCCCATACTAAACGAAGACCCTCTGTGAAGAGGAAGACTGTTCGCCCTGCTAGTAACCAGCACCAGGTGGCTCATATAGCACCCGCCTTCAGGGAAACTCAACATTATCAGCATCAACAACAACAACATTAACAATATCAACAACAACAACATCGTCCGCAACAGCAGGCCTACCAGCCTCGTAACAACAACAATACCAACACTAGCTATGATAGGAAGAGGGTCACTTTTGATCCAATTCAAATTACCTATGCTGAGATCTATCCTTGGTTGATAGACAGAAAGATGATCATTCCACGTGACCCACCTGTTGTACCGACCAATCCTCAGTGGTGATACAAGCCTGAGCTTCACTGTGTTGTAGCGGGGTATTCGTTACCATTAGAGATATTGACTAAATCCAAGGTAAATCATACAAGTCGAGTCTCCACCGCACTTCTATTTATCCAAAGGAATGGTTAGAAAGCGAACAAAAACCTAAAAGTTTTAACAAAAACTAGTAAAAGAGAAACAGAGATCTGGGTAAGGGGGTTGGTTATGTAATGGGAAGGTGTTAGGCACCCAAAACATCCTAGGTACTCTTAGGGAGCCCTTTTCACACTTGTTGTAAAGGTTGTTGTTTTTTTTGAAAATTTGTTTGTGCAAACATGATTGAAGAGATGAGAAGGGAATGTACAAAATTATTTACATTTTGTGTTTGGATGGATAAACCCATTGTCTACGTACCATCTTTAAAAAAGATTAGGATCAAAACCTCGTAGTTAGGGGTAAAAATCTCAAAAAAGAGTTGGTGAATTGATTGGTCCAAAAGCCTTAAGGTCTTTTGTTATCAAAGGGAGAAAACTCAACCTAAAACCACAAATCCACCATGTGAGGATAGCTCCAACATGCTAGTGAGGGGTTAACCCTATAATAAGCATGGAAGACTTATTGTCCATCACTAAGGATATAGGTGAGTATTACATCTACCACAAGAATAACTCAAACCCAATAGCTAAAGGTTATGAAGAAATTTGATTAAGGAAGTGGCCATTGGAACCACAAAAAAGACATTTGAATGGGTTATATTTACCAATTAGAAGTATATACAAAATGGTCAAAGTTGACTTAAAGATTCAATTCAAAATAAGTGTTATGAAAAGAAAGTTTGAAAATCAAAAGCATAAGGCTTAGGTTTCTAATGTTTGAAAACAATGGTTAAATGCTTGCACAAAAAAGTTTTGGCTTGGGTTAGAGTGGAGGGAAAAAGAAGAATGGCTAAGGTCCTAAGTAAAGCAAAAAAGGTGAGGGACAAAGAAACAAAACCACAATGGAGTTCCTCTCTTGAGATCATATTGATGATCCAAGTAGCTCCCATCCTTTGGAATAAGCAAATCACAATAACAGTAAGCTCAAGCAATCAAACAAGTCTCTTAAGAGATCCTCAATGTATCTTGTGTCTTTCACTTTGGATGAACATGGCAATGGTCCTTCAATTTAAGCTCATAGAATCCCCTAGCCCAAAAGCACACACATCAAAAGTTCCATGAAGTAAATCAAGAATGGACAAGAGTGAGTTTAGAGATTTGGTCCTTCTAATCCATCTTCATCATTAAGGTCCTTTTACTCCAATTTTGCATAGGGAATGTCCTAGAAACTAAGTCCATTTGTCTATCTTTGCATTTGGTTCACAACAATCAAAACAGAACACAAGCACAATAGTATATACACAATTATGTGCTCAAGTGAGCAAAAGGTAAATGGCATTAACATAAACATGTGCTCAAGTGAGCAAAGAGAAAAGCAAATGGATATATGTGCAAGAATAGTAAATTGCATAAAAGTAAAGAGCAAAAAGTAAATGTTATTTGTTAATAGTTAGTGTTAGTAGTTAGTATGCCATAAGGCAAATTTAGCGCTATGTTAAGCAATCGTAATTGGACTTATGTAGAAGTCACAACTATCTGAGACCGGTCAATAATAATGTAGGCAACAACACAAGTTAGAAGTCTTGATTAGTGAACCAAGTTCCAACAACTTGCCATGCCAAAAAGAAAAAGAGAATTGATCTTGTATTTGTTTAAGCCTTTTGCATGATTTAGGAAACAACCTATCCTTAATGCAAAGCCATTCATTTAATCAATTGATCAAGATGAATTAGATTTGAATCAAGGAAGATTAAGCCTCCCTAATCAATGCTAACTTATCAACCTTTAACTCATTGATCAAAAATAAAGAAAAAGAAGAAGAAGGAGATGAAGAATGGATAAGGAAATGGAAAGATCAAAATGCATAAAGTGAAATAAGATGTACCAATCCATATGTATTGACCAAATGACATTGAAAGTTAAAGTCAAACAATGAGAAATCAGAAATGAGATGAAGATTGGAGGTCAAACAATAAGCAAAATATTTTTGGCATTTTTAATATTAAAATAAACTTGAATTAAAAATAAAAGAAAGGTCAAACTTCAAAATCACTTCAAATCAACCTTGAAAGGTCCAAGTGATTTATCCCAAGTTCAACAAGGTCAAACTAAGTTTGACAAAAAAAATCAGCATTTTTAAAAGTCAGAAACTATTTTTAATCAATTAATAATGAATAAAAATAACCTAATTGAACTAAAATCTCAAATAAATCTCAAATCAATTAGAAAATTGATGAGAATATTTTTCATAGATTCATCATCACTCAAATAGGTTAGGAAAATATTTTTGTATTTTTTGAATATCAAAAACTATTTAAAATGAATTAAAAATAACCAGAAAAGAGAAAATTCATAAAAAATATCAAATGACAAAATAAAAAATATTAAAAATCAGAAATAGAAACTAGAAATTATTTGGAGACTAATGCAATTAGTCCCATATTTTTTGGATTTAAAATGAAGAAGATATGAATTTTTGAAAATAATGGAAATAAAAGAAATTAAATCAGAAAATGAAAAATAACAAAAATCAGGAAGGTTGGATCACATTCATTAATTGACGTGGCCAATCTGATGGTCCTGAAGCGCGCGCGTACCAAAGGCTTGAGTCAAACGCGTCACATGCTGAATTAAAAAAAGTCATGTCATGCAATGGCCAAGATTAGATTTGGAAAATGAATCCAACGATCCAGATTGGATCTGGCAATGGGACGGCCACCGGAGCCACCTTCTTCTCCGGTGAGCAAGAAGATTCCGGCCAGAATTGCAGGTTTTAAAAGCTTAACCAAAATACACGATCTATACACCGTTGGAAAGCTGGGATGATGTACATCATCCCTGTGTCACTCAATTCCACTCTAGATCTCTATATTGAGAGAAATCAGAGATGGAAATTCTGTGATGTTCATGAGAACTTGATGGATTTCAACAATTAAGTACTCAAATCAATTGCCTCTATGAAAAGGACGTCAGCCAACACAAGATCCAAGCAAATAGATCAATAGATGATGAGTTTCGAAGAAAAAACCAGTTGAAGAACATCCTTGATTTCTGGAGATTTGAGCTTGATTCCTTGCTTCCTTTGCCAAAACAGAAGATCAATGGAGTAAAGGATGAAGGTTTAGAAGCTTTAGATCCAAAGATTTAACCAGATGTGGTTGAATTTTGGATCTGAAAAATTTGAAGAAAAGTTAACTAGCTTCTTTGGTGAGAGGTTGGGTTTTGATTTCTGCAGCAATTTAGGTTGATTCCAGGGTGAATTTTGAATGGAATAGAGCTCCTATTTATAGAGGGAATGGCAAGGAGAGGGTGATGCAATCCGTGTGCATGAAGTTGGACATTCCTTGCATGGGCTTGCATGATCATGCACAAGGCCCAAAATCAATGCCAAATGCAATCTGAAATCATACCAAAGTGAAATGGACGTTCAACTTGGAGTGAATTGGCTTGTGCATGGAATTTTGAAGTGTTATGCATAATTGAACCAAAAGATTCTCCTCTTCGAAAATACCATTTGCCAAATCCAAACATGATCATGTGAGTAATGGTTGGAAAGGTTTTGATGTAAGGAACAATTGTTATGTTAGGAAAAAATCCATTTGAAGTGTGGAAGTTGGTGAAATTGGAGTTTAAAGTGCAAGGTGCCAAACATGTGAAGGCAAAGTTTCTAAATTTGGCCAATGTTCAAGCCCTTCTGTTTTGATGATGAAAGCCTCAAATGAAAAAACCTCCAACATCAAAGTTGTATATCTTTTCAAAACAATCAAAATGGATTTAAATTTGGCATCATTTAGATTTTTGATGAAAGAGTTATGGGCACTTGAAGTTGGACTTTTTTGCCTTTCAATGCCTTTGGCCCAAAATGACCTATAATGTCTTGCACTTTCACATGTATTTCCTTTTAGATTTGGAATTTTGTTCAACATAACATTTGAATTAGAGATCTTAAACTTTCCAATGCATTTGATCCCACCTCAAAATCGTAAGAAATGAATGAGTTATGTGCTTGGGAAGTTGACCCAAAATTAGGGTTTCAGTCAAAATGACCTATAATGTATTGGAATGGGAGATGACCTTCCAAGCTTCAAATCATTTTTTTATGAAAATGAAAGTTGTTCATATTGTCCTTAAAAACATTGTTTCTTTTGGGATCATCTCTATTTGGCCAACACATAAAAAGTTAGGTCTCAGAGCATTTCAAAATAGTCAGATGAATTGACTGATCAACTTCTCAAGTCCACAACTCATATCCTGATGAATTGATGATTTAGGACACTCAAATAAGTTCAAACATGAATGAAATGATGAATTAAAGAACTTCCTTTGATTGTGTTTGACCATGGGTTGAGGTTGCTTCATGAGCAAGGCATTGTGGTGCACAGATGAATTAGGGTTTCCCTGAGGACCCAACCTCAAACCCTTTGACTTGCTTTGATAAAAAATGATAAATTGAGATGCTAGGGGGACAAATTTGATGGATGAGGGCTTTGGGAACCATCACCATGCTTGCTATTCATCTCCTCCTGACCATATCTTTGTACCAATGATCTCCTTGAAGCTTTTGACCTTGTGATTGCTCAAGCTACAAACATAAGATGTTAGTGACATATTTTTGTGCTTTTGGTTAATAAAAAAATGAGAAAAGCAATGATATACAATTCAAACATGTTTGGTGATCTCAAACCACTCATAAGAGTTCCCATCCAAAGGCCAAGGGAACCAAGATGCTTATAATCCTTGAGGCAATGCAAATGCAATGTTATGATGCCGTGAGGGATCTTAGGGACAAAATTAGGGTCTTACAGATGCCCCTATTTAAGGTCATTCTAGCCGGAGAAGTGAAGGTTAAAATCTTCGTCTCGACGGGGTAGAATGGGCTTAAATAATAATAAAGAGACGAATTTTGGTCCCTAAGAGACCTCATGATGCGAATGTATGTATGCAAACGGTAATACTCTGCAGGGATATGTGTCCACAAAGAAAGAGAGAGACCAGGAACAATTGAAAATCCACTGGAGTGACACACTCATAAATGGGACAGAGCTCCGTCGGGGAGTAAAAGGATAGAAATGCGTGAGCAGGTCACGACTCAAAACTTGTCGAGAGACACGGAGAGAATCCATGAAATAAATCAATGGAAGGACTCGAGCTGACTCGGAGATGCATGTATTGGGGAATATGCCAACACAACCAAAAATTATCCACAACGGATACTTCGGATGAAAATCCGGACTCAGGTGGGGAAGTCCACTAAGGACCCAGCTGAGGAAAACAAATGAGGTATTATCGGTTACTGGGTAATAAGCTCGAAAAGAGGTCATGTGATTCCACCGGTACAAGGGTGAGGGAAAAACATGCACCGGGAGAATGAGTATCTAAGACCGGTATAAGGGTGAGAGATATCAATCAACCAAATCATCTGAGGAAGGCCTAAAAGGTATATTTCAACTCAGGAAAATCTGACTCCACAGGGGACAAAAAGTCATAATAGGGAGCAGAAGGAGGGAACACCAGAGATACCGGTTATTAGGCATATAATAGGTGACCAACCAAGACGTGAATTGGGGAGTATTCCCAAAACACTCATGATCCAAAAAGAGGGCAAAGAGCAAACTCGATTATGGGATGGACATTCAATTCCAAAACAGGGATACGAATCTTACTCAATTGGGGAAGAACAAAAGGCTTCGACCAAAGAGTGCATGAGATATATTATCTATTACCATCAAAACGTAGATAATATACTCGCATGGAAGATTATCCACAACCGGTTACTGGGTTAATAAAGGATAAATCGACCGACAAAGAAAGGCATCGGGATACCGAAACTAGGTATATAATGATGACCATTCAAGGGGAGCAACAACCATTACCGGCAATCGGTATATGAAAAATGGCTTGTTGGGGATAAGCTGCCTGATCAGAGCAATTATCCAAGAGATAAGAGAATATCAACACCGAATATTGGATAATGATAACCGTCAAGGAGGGGATTACATCTACCAGACACTGGGTAGAAAACCACGAAAGAGCAACCGTCATCAATTAGGATGAACAAAAGGTTAACTCTGCAAAGGGGGGAAAAGGGTTTACAACTACCGGTATAAGGGTAGAAAACCACATACTCCGTCGAGGATAAGATGAATGATCACTAATTACTGAGCAACTATTCATTTGTACCACGGGGAAGCATAGGAAACAGTCACAAGAGGCCAATTTAGGATCAAACCAAAAAGGCAAATTGAATCAAGACTCGTCCTAGTGAGGATATAACTCAATAGGGAAACCCATCCCAATATATGTGTTGGGAAGGAACAGAAACAACCATCATCCACGAGGATATAACTCGGTGGGGAATGCGGAAGGAAAGATAAGTACTTTCTGCTTAATGGGATGACTCTACATTGAGGGATCAGACGCCGACACCTGCTTGGGAAGCGTATTACCAACTAGCAGGAGATAACAAACAAAGATATATGGCAAAGAATGCAATATGAATATCCGCATGTTTGAAAATGATATGCACACATGCGTGGTTTATGTATGATGAATGCTGACAAACAGACATTTCTAACACAAACAGCTCCAAGGAATAAGCACACAAACAGCCGGTACTATATCTCAAGAGAGAAAGCCAGGAAGCAAAGATCCCTGCCGGGGGATGATCATCAGTCGTTCCAGCAGGGGACAGGAGTTATCACAGATAAAATCCACCACATAAGCAACTCTACTAGGGAATCTTATCCAAGGGATAAAGGGATTCTGGAGATCAACCACCAAGTATCGTGCTCGCCAAAGAGATCACTTCTGCTGGGGAGGAAAGATCACTATTCTGCTGAAGGGAAGAGTGGTGAATATCTCACCAAACACTCCACCTAGTAGAAAAACCACAAAAGGCTCCGGAGGAAGAAGATACAGTCATGCCAGGAATATGAACAAATGTCTTACCCTGTTGGAGATCATACCATCATTGGGAGAGCACTGAGGATCTCCTAAGTATCCTTTCGTCATCGTGAATGTTCACTTTGTTTAAAAAAACAAGTTATGAAAAATTCGTTTATTCAAAACAATGATATTTTCTCAATTGAAGCATGCAAAACGTTTGTTGAATAGAAACAAATAAGAGTGCAAATAATTGGATAAAAGGCTCAAATTTATTTGATGGAATGGTAGTCTGCAAATGGCAAGACTCCATAGATCTTTACAAGCTTGAAATTAGTGATATATATTGGAAAAGGGCTACATTGAACATAATGACCATTTCTCCACCAATTCTGAATCCGATGTATTTGAAGCTTCGGTTGATGACGAATGAGCAAGAATCTCTGACGGATGACAATTGTAGAACAGAATCTTGTCAGGATGCAGTTACTTGCCAAATCCCTAATTTTTGCCTGGATTGCCCCAGGATGATGTACTCAATCTAGCGGGATGCATATATTCATTTTTCATGTCTCTAACTTTTGCCTGGATCGCCCTTTCGGGTTTTCAATCCACCGAGACGCTCATTTTTGCCTAAGCCGCCCTTTCGGGATTTCAACTTAGCGAGCTATTCTGTTTTTGTTTTTAGGCTAAGTATTTCTTGACTGCATCTGAATTCACAGGACGAGTGAAATCCTCCCCATCCATAGTTGTAAGTATCAAACACCACCTGAAAAAGCTCTTTTAACAATATATGGACCTTCATAGTTTGGAGTCCACTTGCCCCTGGAATCGGACGCGAAAGACAAGACTTTCTTGAGCACAAGGTCACCTTCTCAGAACACACGAGGTTTGACCTTCTTATCAAAAGCTTTCTTCATCCTTTGCTGATATAATTGACCATGGCACATGGCAGTCAATCTCTTTTCTTCTATCAAATTCAACTGGTCATAACGACTCTGAACCCATTCAACATCAGTCAACTTGGCCTCCATCAAGACTCTCATTGATGGGATCTCCTCCTCTACTAGGAGTACAACCTCCATGCCATAAACAAGAGAGAAAGGGGTTGCCCCTGTTGAAGTGCGAACAGATGTACGATATTCGTGTAAAGCAAATGGCAGCATCTCATGCCAATCCTTCTACGTGACAACCATCTTTTGGATAATTTTCTTGATATTCTTATTAGCAGCTTCAACAGCCCCATTCATCTTGGGTCTGTAAGGAGAAGAATTATGATGTGCAATCTTGAACTCACTACACAGTTCTTTCATTATCTTGTTGTTTAAGTTAGATCCATTATCAGTAATGATCTTATCTGGCACACCATATCGGCATATGAGTTGATTCTTGATAAACTTCACAACCACCTGCCTGGTCACATTTGCATATGATGTCGCTTCAACCCACTTGGTGAAGTAATCAATTGCAACGAGAATGAATCTGTGACCGTTGGAAGCTTTCGGCTCTATCATGCCAATCATGTCAATTCCCCACATAGAGAAAGGCCATGGTGATGAAATCACATTCAGAAGCGTCGGGGGAATATGAATCTTATCCGCATAGATCTGACACTTATGGCATTTCTTCACATATTTGCAGCAGTCAAACTCCATTGTCAGCCAATAGTAGCCTGCCCTCAACATCTTTCTAGCCATGGCATGTCCATTGGAATGAGTACCAAATGAACCCTCATGGACCTCAGTCATCAACAGGTCTTCTTCGTGTCTATCCACGCATCTGAGCAAAACCATGTCAAAATTTCTCTTATAAAGTACATCACCATTAAGGTAAAAGCTTCCTGATAATCTCCTCAGAGTCTTCCTGTCTTTCACAGATGCCCAAGGCGGGTAAGACTGATTCTGAAGGAAACACTTGATGTCATAATACCCTGGCTTATCATCTTTAACATCTTCTACTGCAAATACATGAGTTGGTCTGTCCAAGCGTATCACAATGATATTGGGAACTTCATTCCAAAGTTTTACCACGATCATTGAAGCAAGTGTAGTAAGAGCGTCTGCCATCCGATTCTCATCTCGAGGAATATGATGGAAGTCAACCTCAGTAAAGAACGTTGAAATCCTCCTCGCATAATCCCTATATGGAATGAGACCAGGTTGATTCGTTTCTCATTCACCCTTAATCTGATTAACAACGAGGGCCGAATCACCATATACATCAAGATGCTTGATCCTTAGGTCAATGCATTCCTCCAATCCCATAATACAGGCCTCGTACTCAGCCATATTATTCGTGCATTTGAAAGTTAGCCTTGCTGTAAAAGAAATATGTGTGCCCTGAGGAGTAATAATCACTGCCCCAATACCATTTCCATATTGATTTACAGCACCGTCAAACACCATACTCCATCTGGAACCAGGCTCTGGCCCTTCATCGAGTGTAGGCTTATCGCAATCTTTTATTTTCAAATACAGAATCTCCTCATCTGGGAAGTCATACTGAACTGACTGATAATCCTCAATCGGCTGATGTGCCAAGTGGTCAGCCAAAATACTACCTTTAATAGCCTTCTGGGCTCGATACTCAATATCATACTCAGATAACAACATCTGCCAACGGGAAATCCTCCCTGTTAAAGCAGGTTTCTCGAAGATATACTTGATTGGATCCATTCTGGATATCAACCAAGTCGTATGATTCAACATATACTGGCGTAAGCGCTTAGCATCCCAAGCCAGAGCACAACATGTCTTCACAAGCATTGAGTATCGAGACTCACAATCGGTGAACTTCTTGCTTAAGTAGTAAATAGCATATTCTCTCTTCCCTGATTCGTCTTGCTGACCAAGGACACAACCCATTGAGTCTTCAAGAACATTCAGATACATAATCAAAGGTCTTCCTTCTACAGGCGGAGACAGGATCGGAGGCTCAGACAGATACTCTTAAATATTGTCGAAAGCTTTCTGGAAATCCTCGGTCCAATCATGGGACTGATCTTTCTGAAGGAGCTTGAATATCGGCGCACATGTGGCAGTCATGTGGGATATGAATCTGGAAATATAATTCAAGCGGCCAAGAAAACCTCGGACTTGCTTCTCAGTTTTGGGCGCAGGCATCTCTTGTATTGCTTTGACCTTTGCAGGATCAACCTCAATACCTTTTTCACTAACAATAAAGCCCAATAACTTGCCGGAACGGACTCCAAATGTACACTTGTTGGGATTCAGACGGAGCTTATACTTCCTCAAACGTAGAAAAAGCTTCAACAAGTGCTCTACATGTTCCACTTCCGTTCTTGACTTAGTGATCATATCGTCAACATATACCTCGATATCCTTGTGCATCATATCATGAAACAAGGTGGTCATAGCTCGTTGATACGTGGTTCTGGCGTTCTTCAAACCGAAGGGCATCACTCGATAACAGAATGTTCCCCAAGGTGTGATGAATGTTGTCTTCTCCATATCCTCGGGTGCCATCTTGATCTGATTATATCCGGAAAATCCATCCATAAATGAGAAGACATTGAATTTAGCTGTATTGTCTACCAACATATCAATATGTGGTAGAGGAAAATCATCTTTCGGACTAGCTTTATTCAAGTCTCTATAGTCCACACACATTCAGACTTTTCCATCTTTCTTAGGCACGGGCACAATATTGGCCACCCATTGAGGATATGTAGAAGTCACCAGAAACCCCACATTAATTTGCTTTTGAACTTCTTCTTTGATCTTCACTGCCATATCAGGATGAGTTCTTCTGAGCTTCTGCTTCACAGGCACGCACTCAGGTTTCAAAGGTAGGAAATGTTGCACAATATCTGTATCTAGACCAGGCATGTCTTCATATGACCAGGTGAAGACATCGGCGTATTCTCGTAGCGACTCAATCAACCCCTTCTTAACAGATCCTTCCAGGAGTGCCCTAATCTTCACTTCTCGCATACAATCTTCAGACCCCAAGTTGACTGTTTCTAGATTTTCAAGATGCGGCTGAATGATCTTCTCTTCATGCTTAAGTAGACGGGTAATCTCGTCAGGGAATTCAAAGTTGGGATGGTGTTGGGTCATTATGTTCAATGGGTTTGATCAACCTGCATAATGATTTTGGATATGAAAAGCTTTAGAATTTAAACAAGGCAAATCATTATGCAGATGAAAAGATTGATTTTATTCGATTTTTTAGGGTTTTATGTGATCACCAATTTCATGCAAAAAGCGAAAATGGAAAATAATTGGAAAACAAACATTTAACATGATTTTATTGAATGAAAATATCATTGTATTTATGCGCCAACAATGTCATCACTCCTCCTTTTGGCATGGGAGGAGGGTTTTCAAACACGATGAACATTACTTTGATTTATGGATGACTGTTGGAATATCCACAGCGACCCAATTATTGCAGATTCCCCCAGGGATGACGAAGTTGCCAGAATCCTCTTCGTCTTCTTCCAAGATGACAACAACCTCCTCGTCTTGACCAGTGTGGATGAACCCTCCACTCTTGAACAACCCTTGTGTGTTGAAAACCCCAGAAGAATAACATATGCCAGCCCGAGACTTGTTGTCTTCTAGCTCAATCATTTTTCCTAAACTAGCGGTTGCACCATGCTCAATGGCCAACTTTGCATCTTTGTAGGAAGCAAATGAAGGAGTTCTCTTCTCAATAGGCTCAGCAATATATAAAGCTTGGAAAGGAGTTCCAACTTCATCCTCAACATCTATATATGAGAAGGAAGACAAATGGCTAACCATGAGAGCCTTTTCTCCCCCTACCACCACCAGCTTCTTGTTCTTCACAAATTTCAGTTTCTGGTGTATCGTGGATGTCACGGCGCCTGCCTCGTGAATCCATGGTCTGCCTAAGAGACAACTATACGATGGGTGAATGTCCATAACCTGGAAGGTAATCTGGAAATCACTTAGTCCGATTTTGATTGGGAGATCAACTTCCCCAATCACAGTTTTGCGAGACCCTTCGAAAGCCTTCACAACTACTCCGCTCTGCGTCATGGGAGGCCCTTGATATGACAGTTTTGAGAGAGTGGATTTTGGAAATACGTTCAGTGATGACCCAGTGTCCACCAGCACATTGGACATGACGTCGTCTTTGCAACCCATGGATATGTGTAATGCCAAGTTATGGTCTCTTCCCTCCTCGGGGAGATCAGAGTCACAGAAACTCAGGTTGTTACAAGCAGTAATGTTTACAACAATGCTATCGAATTATTCTATTGTGACATCGTGATCCACATATGCCACATCCAAAACCATCTGCAGAGCCTCTCGGTGTGGTTCTGAATTCAAAAGCAATGATAACACCGATATTTTGGATGGCGTTTGTAGAAGCTGGTCTACAACATTGTACTCGCTCCTTTTGATGAGTTTTAACATCTCATCACAGTCCTCTTTCATATTTCCGCCTGGGCCAACAGGAGCAGGAGTTCTCAATGTAGAGGAGGGCTTAACAACAAGTGCCGGATTCGGGGTGCTCACAACATTCCCAATCGGGCGTTCAACAGAATCAGCACTAGTTTGAGGCTTTGAAGGTGCTGAAAATATACGACCGCTGCGGGTTAGACCACTAACATCCGCAATGTTAACAATAGATGAGGAAGGCAAGGACACCTCTTTCCCATTTTCTACCGCGACAACATTGTAGCGATAGGGGACCGCCTTTTCAGAAGAGTATGGTACCGGTCCGGCTGGCTTGATGGTTAATGCAGGAGAAACCTTCTGCTTTCTACCATCATACTTGATGATAACAGGCTCGGGGATCCGGAATACTGGAGAAATTACGTTGACTTCATCAGCATCTTCATCAACATTTCTATTTTGAAGGATCTCAATAACTCCTTCATCCAGCATTTCTTGAACATCTTTGCGCACCTGGCGACAACCTCTCTGATTAACAGAGCATACTCGACGTCTATCGTGGTCATGCTCATAATGACTATAATCACATAGCAAATGATGCATCTCGACCAGAGACTGTCGAATATGACTGGCATATTTGACTTTGTACTTGCCAGGGCAGCCCTGGACCATGTTGACAGATTTCCCATGCTCGGGCAATGGGTTCTTCTTCACGTTAGGACCTACGTCCTCAAAACACAGGATGCCACACCTCACAAGGTCTTGAACCTTGGTTTTCAAAGGGTAATAATTCTCTACTTCGTGGCCGAGAGCACCAGAATGGTAAACACAATGTAATTTGGGCTTATACCACCACTGGGGGTTAGCAGGTATAGCCAGTGGGTCTCGCGGAGTAATCAACTTCCTCTCTATCAAAGAGGGATATAACTCTGCATACGTCATTGGAATAGGATCGAAGGTGACCCTTTTCCTCTTGTAACTTATGTTGGTTTGATTACTGTTTCGAGGCTGGTAGGCCTGCTGTTGCGGACGGTGCTGTTGATGTTGATATTACGGATGCGGTTGCTGATTGTTGTTATGTTGCTGGTATTGCTGGTTATCTCTGAAGACAGGTGCTATATGAGCCACCTGGTGTTGGTTACCGGTAGGGCGTACGGTCTTCCTCCTCACAGAGGGTCTTCTTGGTTTCACATGGGAGGTCACAGCATGTGCCTCTCCATCTTTCTTCTTTGCAAACACCCCATAACGTTTGGCAGAAGAGCCTTCTTCTCTGGTCAGACGTCCTTCTCTAACCCCTTCTTCTAGACGCATCCCCATATTCACCATCTCGGTGAAGTCAGAAGGAGCGCTAGCAATCATCCGCTCATAATAAAAAGAACTTAAGGTCTTTAAAAAGATCTTAGTCATCTCTTTCTCTTCTAGCGGAGCCACGATCTGTGCTGCTAACTCTCGCCACCTCTGGGCGTACTCTTTAAAGGTTTCCCTGTCCTTCTGGGACATGGCTCTCAATTGATCCCTATCGGGAGCCATATCCACATTGTACTTGTATTCCTTGACGAAGGCCTCGCCAAGATCGTTGAAGGATCGGATGTTCGCACTGTCTAAACCCATATACCTACGTAGAGCAGCACAAGACAGACTGTCCTGAAAGTAGTGGATGAGCAATTGGTCATTGCCGGTCTGAGTCGACATTTTCTTGGCATACATGACCAGGTGGCTGAGAGGGCAAGTATTCCCCTTGTAATTTTCAAAGTCAGGGACCTTGAACTTCACGGGGATCTTCACATTAGGAACCAGGCAGAGTTTGGCAGCAGACTTGCCGAAAAGATCCTTTCCTCTGAGAGTTTTTAATTTCTTGCGAAGCTCAAGAAATTGATCGTTCATAGCATCCATCTTCTCATAGACATCCGGGCCTTCAGACGGCTCAGAATGATAGATGGTGTCGTCTACTCTGGGCAGAGTATGCACGACAGGAGGAGGAACAACAAGGACTGGGCTAGATGCCGGCATAGAAGCAAATGTGGGACCAGAACCCTCGGGCATGAAATTGGGAGGCATCCCCCACGGGAATCCGACTGGCATGGCCGTTGGAGCAAAGTATGCACTGGCTGCAGGCACAGTCGAGGAGACAATCTCAGAGATGACTGTCCTCTGGGGAGGAGTTGAAGGTGTTGGAGAAGACTGGCTCTGGGCAGCCAAGAATGATTCCATCAAGGCACTTAATCTGGCCACTTCCTCTTTCAGCTCGCGGTTCTCTTGTTCCAGATGATCCATCAGTCTTGAAATGTTGGCTCTGGTGTAGTACCGGTGAGTCCGCTTGTCTTAAAAATAAATGAAGAACATAGAGTTAGACCACAGGATAAGAAGCCGGGAACAAAACCTGCTTATGCACATGATGCATGCAATGCTTGTGCATATGATATTTTCTTTTATTTCAAATAGGAACTTTAGGATTCTATTTGCAAATTTTTTGGAAATATTAAACACTTTTATATGGAAACATAATATCTGGGAAAAGTTTTACACCAAAGAAGTACAACATTGGTAACCATATACAAGAGAAAAGGAAAATAATCATCCTATGGTTCCCTAGAAACAATCATCTAAAGCTCGGGACACAGGAAGATAGGATGCACGAAGCCTATTCACCTCCTTCTCGTAGGCTGCCTCTATATCTGCCTTCTCCTTGGCGAGTCAGTCGTACTTCCTTTTCCAAAACTTGGAAGACTGAGGGAGTAGAGAAGTCCATGCATCATTAGGATCATCAATAACCTTATGTTCGAGGAACTCTATCAAAGAATCCTTCTCCTTGATCTGCTGAAGCAACTCCTCTCTTTCACGGATCCAAACACATGATCGGTCTTCGTCTCTCAACTCCTCTACTTCTTGTTCAGGGAGGGTTGAAGGCCCAACCATAACCAAAGGTGTAGGTCTTTGATACTCGTAAGGGATGAGATACTTAGACGCTCTCTTCCTAACCCAAGCAGTGTAAGGCTCCAAAGCGACACAATTCTTAGGACCCAACTCTTTCCTTCCTTTCCTATGAATCTTGCGCCAAGCGCGGACCATTCTGCCTTTCAAGTTTTGGGGATCTTTACCCTCCTGAAAGAACACACCCTCTAACAGAATGTTATTGGGTTTATCCTTTAGGGGGAACCCAAGCTGACGACGTGCCAAAACAGGGTTGTAGTTAATCCCACCACATGTACCAAGAAGAGGTACATTGGAGAATTCGCCACAAGAGTCGATAATTTGCACACCACCATACACACGGTTGTACCAAGAGATATCATCATTAGTGAGAGACATAAGTCTCGTGGACCACCGTAGACATCCTTTGTTCTTCTTGAAGGCGACCGTCTGCGGTAAGTGAGAAATAAACCACTTATACAACAGAGGCAAACAGCACACAATGGCACCACCACCCTTTGCATTCCTCATATGCAAATAGAAATAAGCGTCACCCAACAGAGTCGCAACGGGATTAAGAGTAGAGAAAATCCTAATAACGTTCACACCCACAAACTTGTCGATGTTTGGGAATAACACTAACCCATAGATGAGAAGTACAAATATGGCCTCAAAGGCATCCTCACTCATGGCCTTCCCATACATAGTAGCTTGAGCAATGAGGAACTCAGAAGGGAGACCTTGAATTCCACCTTTGGCAGTCATATGAGTACCAACCAGAGATTCATCTATGTGCAACATGTCAGCTATCTCTTGAGAAGTAGGAATACTCTCCAAGCCACTAAACGGAAACTGGTCTAGAATAGATATACCCACACGATAAGCATACTCCTCAAGTGTAGGCAAGAGATGGAAGTCTGGAAACGTGAAGCAGCGGTACAAGGGATCATAAAACTGCACCAATACACTCATCAACCCTTCATCCACCTGAGTAGTCAGAAGAGGAAGAAGCTTCCCAAAACGAGCCTTAAAACCCAAGGGATCTAAAACATAGGATGTCAAATTCCTTAATTCTTTCAAATCTGGCTGTCTGAAACTGTACTTCTTTGTATTCCTTCTTTGTCTTTCCTTGTCTGAAAATTTTGCAAATAAACCCCTTAAGTTCCTTGAAAATTTTCTTCCTTATTGATGATATGGATGCAAATGGGTGCATGAATGCATGAATGCAACAATCACACTCAAGGATCAAGCAAAGCACACCAAACAAAGGTCATGGGATGGATCATATTATCCTTAATATCAATCATCCATTTTGGTGGATTATGGTTTACACCTTATCAACACCCAAGTTCCATTGATATTAAGGGTATATGAACGGATCAACCATGAATCAAGGGTTTGTTGCAAGTCACGAGCATGGAGTCTCGGTTAAGAACCACCCAAAGGGAGTTACTAGGGTTTAAACCTGCCAAACATGTTCTACAAGAGGTTCCCATAGTCATCATCCCATCTTTCGAATATTATCGGATAAACGACTACTCGTATTCCAAAATTATTCTCAAGAGAGACTCTTATGAGTGTAGTATCGCGTAACAATTGTATCAAATCTTACATTTGAACAACTTTCGCACTACATCCTAAGAATAGGCCAAGATGGGCTTGGTAAACTAAGGTCCTTGGCTTCTAAGGTCTATATTGGAAAGAGTAATGTCTAACCACAACTTACTTGTGTGACATTATTGATCCCAACATGACCTCCACCAAGTGAATGGACATGCAAGTCAACTTGCTAAGGAATAACTCCACACAAGTCAACAAGACTATGTCATTCTCCTATCCTAAGTGCACTCGAGTCCGGGTATAGAACTCATCTCACAAAGATCACCAAGCATACAAGGAATTAATATCAAGCAAATCAATCATTACATACAATACAGTAATCCCAAATTGCACAAAAATATGTCACAATACAATACAATACAATACAATACAACAAGTAGGAAAAGTAGGCAAAACCCACTAGGCAACTTTCCTCCCCAGCAGAGTCGTCACTTTTCTGTAGCGGGGTATTCGTTACCATTAGAGATATTGACTAAATCCAAGGTAAATCATACAAGTCGAGTCGCCACCGCACTTCTATTTATCCAAAGGAATGGTTAGAAAGCGAACAACAACCTAAAAGTTTTAACAAAAACTAGTAAAAGAGAAATAGAGATCTGGGTAAGGGGGTTGGTTATGTAATGGGAAGGTGTTAGGCACCCAAAACATCCTAGGTACTCCTAGGGAGCCCTTTTCACACTTGTTGTAAAGGTTGTTGTTTTTTTTGAAAATTTGTTTGTGCAAACATGATTGAAGAGATGAGAAGGGAATGTACAAGTTTATTTACATTTTGTGTTTGGATGGATAAACCCATTGCCTACGTACCATCTTTAAAAAAGATTAGGATCAAAACCTCGTAGTTCAGGGTAAAAATCTCAAAAAAGAGTTGGTGAATTGATAGGTCAAAAAGCCTTAAGGTCTTTTGTTATCAAAGGGAGAAAACTCAACCTAAAACCACAAATCCACCATGTGAGGATAACTTCAACAAGCTAGTGAGGGGTTAACCCTATAATAAGCTTGGAAGACTTATTGTCCATCACTAAGGATATAGGTGAGTATTACATCTACCACAAGGATAACTCAAACCCAATAGATAAAGGTTATGAAGAAATTTGATTAAGGAAGTGGCCATTGGAACTACAAAAAAGACATTTGAATGGGTTATATTTACCAATTAGAAGTATATACAAAATGGTCAAATTTGATTTAAAGATTCAATTCAGAATAAGTGTTATGAAAAGAAAGTTTGAAAATCAAAAGCATAAGGCTTATGTTTCTAATGTTTGAAAACAATGGTTAAATGCTTGCATAAAAAAGTTTTGGCTTGGGTTAGAGTGGAGGGAAGAAGAAGAATGGCTAAGGTCCTAAGTAAAGTAAAAAAGGTGAGGGACAAAGAAACAAAACCACAATGGAGTTCCTCTCTTGAGATCATATTGATGATCCAAGTAGCTCCATCCTTTGGAATAAGCAAATCACAATAATAGTAAGCTCAAGCAATCAAAGAAGTCTCTTAAGAGATCCTCAATGTATCTTGTGTCCTTCACTTTGGATGAACATGGAAATGGTCCTTCAATTTAAGCTCATAGAATCCCCTAGCACAAAAGCACACACATCAAAATTTCCATGAAGTAAATCAAGAATGGACAAGAGTGAGTTTAGAGATTTGGTCCTTCTAATCCATCTTCATCATTAAGGTCATTTTACTCCAATTTTGCATAGGGAATGTCCTAGAAACTAAGTCCATTTGTCCATCTTTGCATTTGGTTTACAACAATCAAAACAGAACACAAGCACAATAGTATATACACAATTATGTGCTCAAGTGAGCAAAAGGCAAATGGCATTAACATAAACATGTGCTCAAGTGAGCAAAGAGAAAAGCAAATGGATATATGTGCAAGAATAGTAAATTGCATAAAAGTAAAGAGCAAAAAGTAAATGTTAATTGTTAATAGTTAGTGTTAGTAGTTAGTATGCCATAAGGCAAATTTAGCGCTATGTTAAGTGTCGCATTACGCGAAAAACCGGCGGGAAACAAGAACAACAGAGCCGCCACCGTGCGTTATTTATCCCAAAAGAGGGAAAGGAAACGCTCAGAGTAAACCTGGAAAAAGCATGGTCTCGCGACCAAAGAGAATGGGATCGGGAGTCGGTTATGCGAAGGGAAGGTATTAGCACCCCTACGCATCCGTCGTACTCGACGGGATCCACGCATAATAGGAAGGAAAATGGTTGCTAGAATCACTGCTCAAACACACACACACTGGCTGAAAGAGACACAAGAAAACAAACAAGACTGACTCGGCAGGATATCGCGTCCTGGGCCTACTTAGTCTATCAGGCATAGACATCAGAGTCGAAGTAGTTCGGACTGGGGAAAACACATGCTCGCTAGGATGTCGCATCCTATGCATACGTATCTCCTTTGGACGAAGGAGAATCAGAGCATTCGTAGCTCGGCTAACACGCACACAAACAAACACAGGCAAAGGCAAACATTGAGCCTGAATGCCAATTACTGGACTTACATCAGCAACCGAACCAAAACACACACAAGAAGGCAAATGTGGAGCCCGAATGCCAATCACTGGACTTATATCAGCATCCGAACCAGCAAACCCACACTAGAACCCGAATGCCACTCGATGGACTTACATCAGCTTCCAAGCACACAACAAGACAAAACAAAGACACAGGCGCTCGGAGAGATCAACTCATCTCCTGCCTACGTACCTCATCTGGTATGAGGATCAGGGCGACGTAGTTCCCCTACGAAGGGACACAGGACTAGCCTAACCAGATAACAGAGGGAGACACAACTAGGGAGACTATGACTCGAGCCTAGATGTTATCATGCAAAATCATCCCTAAGTTAAGGTTTCTAGCTAACTTGCACAGAAAGCAAGCCTATCCTAAAGCACAAGCAATAACAAACAATCACAAATAGCACACACTATATGCACACAAGTGAGGCTCAAACAAGGGTGGGGCCGCAAGAGCAAGCCATCTGTACAGGGGTGGTGTTAGCTCTTAACCTTGACATTGAGAGTCAAGGTGAAGCCAGATGAAAGGTGAGTGAAGATAAGACTTCACAGCTCTTATCCCTGGCCAGGGAGAGCTATAGACAATGAAGTGTGGGTCCAGGAAGTGGGAACCCTTCTACACTTTAAGACACTGACACAACTGTACACTGTACAAGATCTTGGGTTTGTATCCCAATGCATCAACACATGGGTGTGAGCAGAAGGATGACTCAACAGAAGAGCGGGAGATAGATTGCATATCTCTCTTATTCGCCAATTGCCTCATAGAGGTCTTTACCTGCTTGGGGACAAAAATAAACAAGCACAAACATTGCCTCTTAAGGAGGACTTCAGACAGGTGCCTGGCCAAGTAACAGGCCAGGTCTTCCAGACTACATGGAGACAAGAATGTTATACCTCAGTGCAAATTGCTTATCAAGCAAAGCAAAGCAATATTAGCAACTAATGTACCTGAAATCAATCAAATACAATCAGCATACCAATCACAGAACTAAACAGCAAATGGTTCACAATTAACTATACACAGACAAACACAAACCAATGCACAAAGGTGCAAGCCATTAAGGCTCAAACTCAAATATCAACCCTTCAAAACAAAGTCAAAATTAGCTATATACAAGTCACAAGTCAACTCCAATGGAGGCACATCATCAAGCAAAGGCCATTTGGGCTATTAACCTGAAACACAACTCAAAAGTGAGATCACAAACCACTAGCCCAAGACTAGGGTCAAAAGGAGATGAAAAATCCAAAACAGCAAGTGAAAAATGATCAAAACCAAGATAAATCATATAAGAATAGAATCCAATTGGTCTCATATCAAAACTATGCACCAAATTCATTTCATGCACAATTTAACTCAAACTAGGCAAGTATGAACCACATATGAGCAAACAGGATGATCACAATCAAACAAATACCAAAACAGCTCAATAAATTCCACCAAAATTCAAGTCCAAACAGAACACCTTCAATGAGCTTCATGTCAAATTTCATGCTATTTGGACAAGAGGAAGTAGGGAAATTAAGTTCAACAAGTCAGGACATGCAAAAATCAATCCAAATTAGGTCACAAAGTGTGTGTCAACTTCAAGCATATGTAAAACAGTGACAACAAATGAAAAATAAATGGGACCAAAGCCAAAATGACATTGAACATGTTAGGAATCACTCCACCAAATTTCATCTTCATATGATAAGGTATGAGAATTTCACAAGGCATGGAAGTTAATCACTCAAGAAAACCCTAAAAATGACTAAACAGCAAACAAAAATCCCAATCAAATAGGAAATGGTTCAACAAATCCTACAAAAAATCATGGTGAAGCTAGACATACAGATGGTATCTCATGCAAAAATTGGGAGCAAATGGCAAAGGATAGGCATGGAAACAAAATTCATGAAGTTGACATAACATAGTGTGACACAAATTGTCACACTCAACTTGAGCACATCATATCTCTCTAACCAGAAACTCAAAATTAGCAAACTATACATCAAAATCACCAGGAAAGAGTCAAGAACATGCCTATAAAATTTCACACATTTTGGATAAGGAATCAAGATTTCATGATTAAAATGGTAAAACATACACATGAAGCATACATATCAAAGGCATTAGACAAAGTCAAAAAATTCACCAGGCACAACTTTGACTATCATACCTAAAACAAACTAGAGAGAATTTGAAGATCAACACAAAAATCCCCATGCAATTTGGATTAAAATTGATTTAGTTATGATTTTTTGAAGTTTATTGGTGAAATGAAATAATTATTTAAGTTTTAAAATGAAAATAGAATAACCGCGTGGCAAACTTGGAAATAATGAAAGCCAGGATCAAAACGCAGCGTTGGCATTAATGTAGTGGCACGCTATGATTCGTTGGGATCCGCGGGAAACAGCAATTTCAAATGGAAACGAAGCAAATAAGATCAAACAGCATATGGAAACGCGTTCATCCTCATGTTCGTCCAGAAAATTTCCAGAAAAATGCATATGAACACTTTTCAACCAAAATCAACAAATCATGCATCATTAGAACCGTCTAAGCACGCACAAGCATAATATCCACATGAAATTTCCTAATTCCTAACGTACTGGACTGATCGAGCGAGAAAAGTTTGCACATCTAAACTTAAATCTCAGATTTCTCTCTCAAATCTTAATGGATTTCACTTCTACAACTTGCAATGGACTCTATGATCTACACTCTACAAGAACCACATCATGATTTTGAGAATAATGAGAATTGAATTCCAACCTTTGATGATGGCAGCTATGGAGTTCGTGACTTTTAGGTCTCCAATGGTGAAAACAGCAGCTGGACAATGCCTAGGGAGATGAGTGGAACACGTGTTGTAGCTCAGCAATGCTCCAGGTTGAAGAATTCTCCAACTGTCATGGAAGTGAAGTTGCTTCGACAGCTGCAGTTTCTTGATGCCTTGGCCACGAGTTGATGAAACAGATGTGAGATTTCACCTGCAAATGAAGATGCAAGCACGAACAATGCCAAACAATGATGAATTCAATGAAAAAATGTGAAAAAAGTTGAAGAAAGTTTGAAGAAAAAGGAGAGAAATCTTGTGATTTTTCTTTTGGATCTGAGAAAGTGATTTGTGATTATCTGTTTCTGTTACAATTAAGACTTTATACCTCACACTAATCCACTTGTTAATCTCAATTAGGCAAATTAGAATGATTAGCACAAAATGCATTTTTATGATTTTGGCCAAAATGCCCTTTCTCTTATGCAGCCAATGTAACAGTGTGAAATCAGTTCAAGCAAGTCCTAAATGACATTTTGGATGTGTTGCAATTGGTCCCAAGTGCATATGGCTTGTAATTTTGAAAATCACTATTTCACACCAAAAATTCAAATGAGTTCACTTAAAAAATGCCATTTTGCTATGATGATTTTTGGAAAAATGTAATGATGCACCATGCAAGTTCATGTTAAATGTGGTTTGCTCAAAGAAAAATCAACCAAATTGGCCATTCCATGTGAAAGTTATGGCACTTTGAATTTAGGCATTTTCTGAAAATGATTGGACCATATCTTGCCAACCACACATGGGAATTTCATGTTCTTGGACTTTTTGGAATGATGAGATCAAGATCTTCAACTTTCATGTTGGACAAAATTCCATTTGAAGCATGTATGGTGAAGTAATTTTGAGGAGAAAAACTTTCCATTTTGGGCAATTGAAATTACAGGTCACCTGCCATTTTAGGAAACTTTTGATCTGACTTTATTTTCTTCAACCTTGATCTTTGATATGTCAAATGAGACTTGTATGGACATGAACGAAGCCTTTCAAACCATCTCCCACCTTCAAATCCATAAAATCAGGCACAGTTGACTTTTTATGGATTCAGCTAAAATTCAGCTTGACTGATGACTTCTGAGCATCCAATCTTTGGCCGAATCACTTCAAAATGATCCTTAGACCATATGAACTTGATAAATCAACCCTAGGGCTTTGTCTCAATGGAAATTACACAAGCTTGCTTGTTTGACCTGATCTCCTGACCAGTTTGACCTAATTTGTCAGCTGGACTTGCACTTGGGCAAATGGCTATGCAATGCTATGCAATAGACTTTTTTATGCTAATGACCTAAAAATGAAAATGTATGTACACAATGGTAGGTGCAAATTTGAGGTGCTACATTAAGCAATCGTAATTGGACTTATGTAGAAGTCACAACTATCTGAGGCTGGTCAATAATAATGTAGGCAACAACACAAGTTAGAAGTCTTGATTAGTGAACCAAGTTCCAACAACTTGCCATGCCAAAAAGAAAAAGAGAATTGATCTTGTATTGGTTTAAGCCTTTTGCATGATTTAGGAAACAACCTATCCTTAATGCAAAGCCATTCATTTGATCAATTGATCAAGATGAATTAGATTTGAATCAAGGAAGATTAAGCCTCCCTAATCAATGCTAACTTATCAACCTTTAACTCATTGATCAAAAATAAAGAAAAAGAAGAAGAAGGAGATGAAGAATGGATAAGGGAATGGAAAGATCAAAATGCATAAAGTGAAATAAGATGTACCAATCCATATGTATTGACCAAATGACATTGAAAGTCAAAGTCAAACAATGAGAAATCAAAAATGAGATGAAGATTGGAGGTCAAACAATAAGCAAAATATTTTTGGCATTTTTAATATTAAAATAAACTTGAATTAAAAATAAAAGAAAGGTCAAACTTCAAAATCACTTCAAATCAACCTTGAAAGGTCCAAGTGATTTATCCCAAGTTCAACAAGGTCAAACTAAGTTTGACAAAAAAAATCAGCATTTTTAAAAGTCAGAAACTATTTTTAATCAATTAATAATGAATAAAAATAACCTAACTGAACTAAATTCTCAAATAAATCTCAAATCAATTAGAAAATTGATGAGAATATTTTTCATAGATTCATCATCATTCAAATAGGTTAGAAAAACATTTTTGTATTTTTTGAATATCAAAAACTATTTAAAATGAATTAAAAATAACCAGAAAAGAGAAAATTCAAAAAAAATATCAAATGACAAAATAAAAAATATTAAAAATCAGAAATAGAAACTAGATATTATTTGGAGACTAATGCAATTGGTCCCATATTTTTTGGATTTAAAATGAAGAAGATATGAATTTTTGAAAATAATGGAAATGAAAGAAATTAAATCAGAAAATGAAAAATAACAAAAATCAGGGAGCGTTGGATCACATTCATTAATTGACGTGGCCAATCTGATGGTCATGAAGCGCACGCGTACCAAAGGCTTGAGTCAAACGCGTCACATGCTGAATTAAAAAAAGTCATATCATGCAATGGCCAAGATTAGATCTGGAAAAGGAATCCAACGATCCAGATTGGATCTGGCAATGGGACGGCCACCAGAGTCACCTTCTTCTCCGGTGAGCAAGAAGATTCCGGCAAGAATTGCAGGTTTTAAAAGCTTAACCAAAATACACGATCTATACACCGTTGGAAAGCTGGGATGATGTACATCATCCCTGTATCACTCAATTCCACTCTAGATCTCTATATTGAGAGACATCAGAGATGGAAATTCTGTGATGTTCATGAGAACTTGATGGATTTCAACAATTAAGCACTAAAATCAATTGCCTCTATGAAAAGGACTTCAGTCAACACAAGATCCAAGCAAATAGATCAATAGATTATGAGTTTCGAAGAAAAAACCAGTTGAAGAACAACCTTGATTTCTGGAGATTTGAGCTTGATTCCTTGCTTCCTTTGCCAAAACAGAAGATCAATGGAGTAAAGGATGATGGTTTAGAAGCTTTAGATCCAAATATTTAACCAGATGTGGTTGAATTTTGGATCTGAAAAATTTGAAGAAAAGTGAACTAGCTTCTTTGGTGAGAGGTTGGGTTTTGATTTCTGCAGCAATTCAGGTTGATTCCAGGGTGAATTTTGAATGGAATAGAGCTCCTATTTATAGAGGGAATGACAAGGAGAGGGTGATTCAATCCGTGTGCATGAAGTTGGACATTCCTTGCATGGGCTTGCATGATCATGCACAAGGCCCAAAATCAATGCCAAATGCAATTTGAAATCATACCAAAGTGAAATGGACGTGCAACTTGGAGTGAATTGGCTTGTGCATGGAATTTTGAAGTGTTATGCATAATTGAACCAAAAGCTTCTCCTCTTCGAAAATACCATTTGCCAAATCCAAACATGATCATGTGAGTAATGGTTGGAAAGGTTTTGATGTAAGGAACAATTGTTATGTTGGGAAAAAAATCCATTTGAAGTGTGGAAATTGGTGAAATTGGAGTTTAAAGTGCAAGGTGCCAAACATGTGAAGGCAAAGTTTCTAAATTTGGCCAATGTTCAAGCCCTTCTGTTTTGATGATGCAAGCCTAAAATGAAAAAACCTCCCACATCAAAGTTTCAGATCTTTTCAAAACAATCAAGATGGATTTAAATTTGGCATCATTTGGATTTCTTATGAAAGAGTTATGGGCACTTGAAATTGGACTTTTTTGCCTTTCAATGCCTTTGGCCCAAAATGACCTATAATGTCTTGCATTATCACATGTATTTCCTTTGAGATTTGGAATTTTGTTCAACATAACATTTTAAGTAGACATCTTAAACTTTCCAATGCATTTGATCCCACCTCAAAATCGTAAGAAATGAATGAGTTATGTTCTTGGGAAGTTGACCCAAAATTAGGGTTTCAGTCAAAATGACCTATAATGTATTGGAATGGGAGATGACCTTCCATGCTTCAAATCAATTTTTGATGAACATGAAAGTTGTTAATATTGTCCTTAAGGACATATTTGCTTTTGGGATCATCTCCATTTGACCAACACATAGAAAGTTGGGTCTCAGTGCATTTCAAAATAGTCAGATGAATTGACTGATCAACTTCTCAAGTCCACAACTCATATCCTGATGAATTGATGATTAAGGACACTCAAATAAGTTCAAACATGCATGAAATGATGAATTAAAGAACTTACTTTGATTGTGTTTGACCATGGGCTGAGGTTGCTTCATGAGCAAGGCATTGTGGTGCACAGATGAATTAGGGTTTCCCTGAGGACCCAACCTCAAACCCTTTGACTTGCTTTGATCAAAAATGATAAATTGAGATGCTAGGGAGACACATTTGATGGATGAGGGCTTTGGGAACCATCACCACGCTTGCTATTCATCTCCTCCTGACCATATCTTTGTACCAATGATCTCCTTGAAGCTTTTGACCTTGTGATTGCTCAAGCTACAAACATAAGATGTTAGTGACATATTTTTGTGCTTTTGGTTAATAAAAAAAATGAGAAAAGCAATGATATACAATTCAAACATGCTTGGTGATCTCAAACCACTCACAAGAGGTCCCACCCAAAGGCCAAGGGAACCAAGATGCTTATAATCCTTGAGGCAATGCAAATGCAATGTTATGATGCCATGAGGGATCTTAGAGACAAAATTAGGGTCTTACATGTGTTTATCATTCCGGTGCTCCCGGACATGATGTGGAGAACTGTTATCCCCTGAAGACCAAGGTTCAAGACCTTGTTAGAAGTGGGATCTTGTTTTTCTAGGACGTAGGTCCAAATGTTAAGAAGAACCCATTGCCCGAGCATGGGAAAGCTGCTGTCAACATGGTCCAGGGTTGCCCTAGCAAGTACAAAATCCTGTATGTCAATCATATCAGGCAATCTTTGGTCGAGATGCATAGACTGTTATGTGGATACAGTCATTATGAGCTCGACCATGACAGATGCCGAGTGTGCACTATCAACGAGAGAGGATGCCGCCAAGTCAGAAAGGAAATCCAAGAGATGTTGGATCAGGGTGTGATCGAGATACTTCAGAATCGTGATGAGGATGAAGTGAATGTTATATCCCCTGTTGTCAGAATACCCGAACCTGTTATTATCAGATATGATGGTAGCAAGAAGAAGGTCTCTCCATCTCTTATTATCAAGCCAGCGGGCCCTGTCCCATACTCTTAAGATAAAGCATTTCCCTACAAATATAACGCAATTGCGTTTGAAGATGGGAAGGAGGTGTCGTTGCCCTCCACTTCTGTTGTGAGTATATCTGATGTCAGTGGTGTGACCCACAGTGGTCGTGTTTTCTCGGCGCCGCCGAAACCCCAAGATGACATGAGAAGAGCTGATGTTATTGATAATTCTACCAGTCCTGTGGGGACTTCTTCTCCTTCTCCGAATCCGGCACTTGTTACTTGTAAATCTACTAAAGCTCCTGTCCCTGTTGGCCAACATGGCATTCTGAAAGAGGACTGTGATGAGATGCTGAGGCTCATCAAGAGGAACGAATATAATATTGTTGATCAGATGCTTCAAACTCCATCAAAGATATCTGTATTGTCTTTGTTGATGAATTTTGAGCCGCACTGTGAAGCTTTGTAGAGGGTGCTGGACGTGGCATACGTGGATCACGATGTCACAATTGAACAATTTGATAGCATTGTTGCAAACATAATTGCTTGTAACAATTTGAGCTTTTGCGATGCTGATCTTCCTGAGGAGGGAAAAGACCACCATTTGGCTCTACACATTTCCATGAATTGCAAGGATGATGCCTTGTCTAATGTGCTGGTAGACACAGGATCATCGCTAAATGTGTTGCCAAAATCCACTCTTGCCAAACTTTCTTATCAAGGGTCTCCCATGAGGCAGAGTGGAGCGGTTGTTAAGGCTTTTGATGGATCCAGGAAAACTGTGATTGGCGAGGTTGAGCTCCCAATCAAGATTGGACCTAGTGATTTCCAGATCACTTTCCAGGTCATGGATATCCACCCATCATATAGCTGCTTGCTTGGCAGACCATGGATTCACGAGGCAGACGCCGTGACATCCACCCTACATCAAAAGTTAAAGTTCGTCAAAAATAAGAAGTTGGTGGTGGTAAGGGGAGAGAAGGCTCTCTTGGTAAGCCATTTGTCTTCCTTTTCCTACATAGACGCTGAGGATGAGGTTGGGATGCCGTTCCAAGCCTTATCCATTGCTGAGCCTTTAAGGAAATGACCTTCTTCATTTGCGTCCTACAATGATACGAAATTGGCCATTGAGCATGGCGCAACTACTGGTTTAGGACAAATGATTAAGCTGGAAGACAATAAATCTCGGGCTGGCATAGGGTACTCTTCATGCACTTTCAACGAGCATGGTTTATTCTAGAGTGGAGGTTTCATCCACACGGTCGAAGACCAAGAGGCTGCTGCTATAGTGGAAGATGATGCAGAGTAAGATTCTGGCAACTTTGTCATCCTCGGAGGAGTCTGCAATAATTGGGTCGCTATTGATATTCCAAGAGTTGTCCATAAGTCCACGTAATGTGTTCACTTTTGTTTAAAAACCCTTCTCCCATGCCAAAAGGAGAAGTGATGACATTGTTGGCACATTAATACAATGATATTCATTCAATAATTACATGTTAAATGTTTGTTTTTCCAAATTATTTTTCCTTTTTGCTTTTTTGCATGAAAATGGTGATCACTAAAAAACCCTGAAAAGAGAATAAAATCAACCTTTTCATCTGAATAATGATTTGCCTGGTTTGAATTCTAAAATCTCTTTTATACCGAAAATCATTATGCAGGTTGATCAAACCCATTGAACATAATGATCCAAAACCATCTCCCAACTTTGAGTTCCCTGTATTTGAGGTAGAAAAAGATGATGTTGAAGAGATTCCTGATGAAATTACCCGTTTGTTTGAGCACGAAGAGAAGATCATTCAGCCACATCTTAAGAATCTGGAAACAGTCAACTTGGGGTTTGAGGTTTATGTTCGTGAGGTGAAGATTGGGGCACTCGTGGAAGAGTCTGTGAAGAAGGGGTTGATTGAGTTGCTACGAGAATATGTCGACGCCTTTGCCTTGTCATATGAATACATGCCTAGTCTAGATACTGATATCGTACAACATTTCCTGCCTTTGAAGCCTGAGTGTGTGCCTGTGAAGCAGAAGCTCAGAAGAACTCATCCTGATATGGCAGTGAAGATTAAAGAAGAAGTTCATAAGCAAATTGATGTTGGGTTTCTAATTACTTCTACATATCCTCAATGGGTGGCCAATATTGTGCCTGTGCCTAAGAAAGACGGAAAAGTCTGAATGTGTGTGGACTATAGAGACTTGAATAAAGCTAGTCCGAAAGATGATTTCCCTCTACCACATATTGATATGTTGGTAGATAACACAACTAAATTCAATGTCTTCTCGTTTATGGACGGATTTTCCGGATATAATCAGATTAAGATGGCACCCGAGGATATGGAGAAGACAACATTCATCACACCTTGGGGAACATTCTGTTATCAAGTGATGCCCTTCGGTTTGAAGAACGCTGGAGCCACGTATCAACGTGCTATGACTACCGTGTTTCATGATATGATGCATAAGGAGATCGAGGTATATGTTGATGACATGATTGCAAAGTCGAAAACGGAAGTTGAACATGTAGAGCATTTGTTGAAGCTTTTTCAGTGTTTGAGGAAGTACAAACTCCACCTGAATCCGAACAAGTGTACATTTGGAGTCCGTTCCGGCAATTTATTGGGCTTTATTGTTAGTGAAAGAGGTATTGAAGTTGATCCTATCAAGGTCAAAGCAATACAAGAGATACCTGCGCCCAAAACTGAGAAGCAAGTTCGAGGTTTTCTTGATCGCTTGAAATATATTTCCAGATTTATATCCCACATGACTGCCACATGTGCGCCAATATTCAAGCTCCTCCAGAAAGATCAGCGTCATGATTGGACCGAGGATTGCCAGAAGACCTTCGATAGTATCAAAGAGTATCTGTCTGAGCCTTCGATTTTGTCTCTGCCTGTGGAAGGGAGACCCTTGGTTATGTACTTGACTGTTCTTGAGGACTCTATGGGTTGTGTACTAGGTCAGCAAGATGAATCAGGGAAGAAAGAGTATGCTATATACTATCTGAGTAAGAAGTTCACTGATTGTGAGTCTCGGTACTCAATGCTTGAGAAGACATGTTGTGCTTTGGCTTGGGCTGCTAAACGCTTACGCCAGTATATGTTGAATCATACGACTTGGTTGATATCCAAAATGGATCCAATTAAGTATATCTTTGAGAAGCCTGATTTAGCTAGGAGGATTGCCCGTTGGCAGATTTTGTTGTCTGAGTATGACATTGAGTATCGAGCTCAGAAAGCTATTAAAGGTAGTATCTTGGCTGACCACTTGGCACATCAACCAATTGAGGATTATCAGTCTGTTCAATACGACTTCCCAGATGAGGAGATTCTGTATTTGAAGATGAAAGATTGTGATGAGCCTACGCTCGATGAAGGGCCAGAGCCTGGTTCCCGATGGGGCATGGTGTTTGATGGCGCTGTTAATCAATATGGAAATGGTATTGGGGCAATGATCATTACTCCTCAAGGCACACATTTTCCTTTTACAGCAAGGCTAACTTTCAAATGCACGAATAATATGGCGGAGTATGAGGCCTGTATTATGGGTTTAGAAGAATGTATTGATCTTAGGATCAAACATCTTTAAGTTTATGGTGATTCGGCCCTTGTTGTTAATCAAATTAAGGATGAATGGGAGACGAATCAGCCTGGCCTCATCCCATATAGAGATTATGCGAGGAGGATTTCAACTTTCTTTACTGAGGTTGACTTCCATCATATTCCTCGAGATGAGAATCGGATGGCAGATGCTCTTGCTACGCTTGCTTCGATGATTGTGGTGAAGTATTGGAATGAAGTTCCCAATATCAGTGTGATGCGCTTGGATAGACCAGCTCATGTATTTGCAGTTGAAGAAGTGAAAGATGATAAGCCATGGTATAACGATATCAAATGCTTTCTCCAAAGTCAGATCTACCCGCCTGGGGCATCTGTTAAAGACAAGAAGACTTTGAGGAGATTATTTGGCAGTTTTTACCTTAATGATGATGTGCTTTATAAGAGGATTTTGACATGGTTTTGCTCAGATGCGTGGATAGACACGAAGCAGACCTATTGATGACTGAAGTCCATGAGGGTTCATTTGGTACTCATTCCAATGGACATGCCATGGCGAAGAAGATGTTGAGAGCAAGCTACTATTGGTTGACAATGGAGTCCGAATGCTACAAATACGTGAAGAAATGCCACAAGTGTCAGATTTATGCGGATAAGATTCATATTCCCCCGACACTTTTGAATTTTATTTCCTCACCATGGCCTCTCTCCATGTGGGGAATTGAAATGATTGGCATGATAGAGCCGAAGGCGTATAACGGTCACCGTTTTGTTCTAGTAGCAATTGATTACTTCCCCAAGTGGGTTGAAGCGGCATCGTATGCGAATGTGACCAGGCAGGTGGTTGTGAAGTTTATCAAGAAGCAACTCATATGTCGTTATGGTGTTCCAGATAAGATCATTACTGATAATGGATCTAACTTGAACAATAAGATGATGAAAGAGCTGTGTAGCGAGTTCAAGATCGCACATCATAATTCTTCTCCTTATAGACCCAAGATGAATGGGGCTGTTGAAGCTGCTAACAAGAACATCAAGAAGATTATCCAGAAGATGGTTGTTACGTACAAAGATTGGCATGAGATACTGCCATTTGCTTTACATGGCTATCGTACATCTGTCCGCACTTCAATAGGGGAAACCCATTTCTCTCTTATATATGGCATGGAGGTTGTGCTCCCCATGGAGGTTGAGATCCCATCAATGAGAGTCTTGATGGAAGCCAAGTTGGCTGAGGCTGAATGGGTTCAGAGTCGTTATGACCAACTGAATTTGATAGAAGAGACGAGATTGACTGCCATGTGCCATGGTCAATTATATCAGCAAAGGATGAAGAAGGCCTTTGATAAGAAGGTCAAGCCTCGTGTGTTCAGAGAAGGTGACCTCGTGCTCAAGAAAGTCTTGTCTTTCACGCCCGATTCCAGGGGCAACTGGACTCCAAACTATGAAGGTTCATATGTTGTTAAGAGAGCCTTTTCAGGCGGTGCTTTGATACTTACAACTATGGATGTGGAGGATTTCACTCGTCCTGTGAATTCAGATGCAGTCAAGAAATACTTCGCCTAAAAATAAAAACAGAATAGCTCGCTAAGTTGAAAACCCGAAAGGGCGACTTAGGCAAAAATGAGCGTCTCGGTGGATTGAAAACTCGAAAGGGCGGTCCAGGCAAAAGTTAGAGACATAAAATATGGATATATATATATCCCGCTAGATTGAGTAGCTCACGCTAGGGAAATCTAGGAAAAAATTAGGGATTTGGCAAGTAACTGCATCTTGACAAGACTTTGTTCTACAACTGTCATCTGTCAAAGATTCTCGCTCAGTCATCGTCAACTGAAGCTTCAAATACATTGGATTCAGAGTTGATGGAGAAATGGTCATTATGTTCAATGTAGCCCTTTTCCAATATATATCACCAATTTCAAATTTGTAAAGATCCATGGAGTATCTCCATTTGCGGACTACCATTCCATCAAATAAATTTGAGCCTTTATCCAATTCTTTGCACTCTCATTTGTTTCTGCTTAACAAATGTTTTCATATTTTAATTGATAAATATCATTGATTTAAACAAATAAAGTTTTATAAACTGTTTTTAAACAAAGTGAACATTCACAATGACTGAAAGGATAAATGGAATTTCCTCAGTGCTCTCCCGAGGATAGTATGATCTCCAAAAGGGTAAAACATTTGTTCATATTCCTAGCATATTGTTATCCTCTTCATCATCTTTCAGGTTGTCTCCTCTGAGAGTGTATAGAAGGGTGATATGTCATTAAGTCCCCAGGAAATCTGGAGTTTTGGCCTTAATCTTTTGGGAGATGTGTATACCTCCATCCTAAGAGAGGCTTAGTCTAGCATCTGTGTTTTATCAATTATATGGTTGTCATCCCTTGTGTGGACTGACTTAAAATCCCTTATAGATTAATAAAAATTGATATGCTATCTCTTCGAGGAAGTTGGTCTTTCCCTCAGCATAAATGGAAATCTCCCGTAGAGTGAGCAGGAATTCCCAGCATGAGTGGAAATCCTCAACAGGTTGGCTTGTAGTCTCTCCTCAACAGGGTTGCTCGTTGTAGCGGGGTATTCGTTACCATTAGAGATATTGACTAAATCCAAGGTAAATCATACAAGTCGAGTCGCCACCGCACTTCTATTTATCCAAAGGAATGGTTAGAAAGTGAACAAAAACCTAATAGTTTTAACAAAAACTAGTAAAAGAGAACATAGATCTGGGTAAGGGGGTTGGTTATGTAATGGGAAGGTGTTAGGCACCCAAAATATCCTACGTACTCCTAGGGAGCCCTTTTCATACTTGTTGCAAGGTTGTTATTTTGTGAAAATTTTGTTTGTGCAAACATGATTGAAGAGATGAGAGGAGAATGTACAAGTTTATTTACATTTTGTGTTTGGATGGATAAACCCATTGCCTACATACCATCTTATAAAAGATTAGGATCAAAACCTCGTAGTTCGGGGTAAAAATCTCAAAAAATGAGTTGGTGAATTGATTAGTCCAAAAGCCTTCAGGTCTTTTGTTATCAAAGGGAGAAAACTCAACCAAACCACAAATCCACCATGTGAGGATAGCTTCAACATGCTAGTGAGGGGTTAACCCTATAATAAGTATGGAAAGCTCATTGTCCATCACTAAGGATATAGGTGAGTATTACATCTACCACAAAGATAACTCAAACCTAATAGCTAAAGGTTATGAAAGATGTAAATAAGAAAGTGGCCATTGGAAGCACAAAAGACACTTTGAATGGGTTATATTTACGAATTAGAAGTATGTACAAAAATGGTCAAAGTTGACTTAAAGATTCAATTTAAAATAAGTGTTATGAAAAGAAAGTTTGAAAATCAAAAGCATAAGGCTTAGGTTTCTAATGTTTGAAAACAAAGGTTAAATGTTTGCACAAAGAGTTTTGGCATGGGTTAGAGTGGAGAGAAGAAAAAGAAGGGCTAAGTCCTAAGTAAAACAAAAAGATGAGGGAGAAGAAACAAAACCACAATGGAGTTCCTCTCTTGAGATCATATTGATGATCCAAGTAGCTCCTATCCTTTGGAATAAGCAATCACAATAAAGCAAACTCAAGCAATCAAACAAGTCTCTTAAGAGATCCTCAATGTATCTTGTGTCTTTCACTTTGGATGAGCATGGCAATGGTCCTTCAATTAAGCTCTAATAGAATTCCCTAGCACAAAAAGCACACACATCAAAAGTTCCATGAAGTAAATGAAGAATGGACAAGAGTGAGTTTAGAGATTTGGTCCTTCTATTCAATCTTCATCATTAAGGTCCATTAACTCCAATTTTGCATAAGGATGGTCCTAGAATCTAAGTCCAATTCTCCATTCTTTGCATAGGGAAAGTCCTAGAAACTAAGTTCATCTCTTTGCATTTGGTCCACAACAATCAAAACAAAAACACAAGCATAAAAGTATATACACAATTATGTGCTCAAGTGAGCAAAAGGCAAATGGCATTAACATAAACATGTGCTCAAGTGAGCAAAGAGAAAAGCAAATGGATAATATGTGAAAGAATAGTAAATTGCATAAAAGTAAAGAGCAAAAAGTAAATGTTAATTGTCAATGGTTAGTGTTAGTAGTTAGTGTGCCATAATGCAAATTTAGCGTTATGTTAAGCAATCGTAATTGGACTTATGTAGAAGTCACAACTATCTGAGGCCGGTCAATAATAATGTAGGCAACAACACAAGTTAGAAGTCTTGATTAGTGAATCAAGTTCCAACAACTTGCCATTCCAAAAAGAAGAAGAAACTTGATCTTGTATTGGTTTAAGTCTTTTGCATGGTTTAGGAAACAACCTATCCTTAATGCAAAGCCATTCACTTGATCAATTGATCAAGATGAATTAGATTTGTATCAAGGAAGATTAAGTCTCCCTAATCAATGCTAACTTATCAACCTTCAACTCATTGATCAAAAGGAAAAAAGAAGAAGAAGGAGATGAATAAGAGAAATAAAAGAATGCAAAAATACAAATGCATTAAATGAAATAGAATGTACCAATTATCATATGTTGACCAATGACATTGAAAGTCAAAGTCAAACAATAAAAAACAGAAGTGAGATGAAGATTGGAAGTCAAGAAATGAACAAAATATTTTTGGCATTTTTTTAATATTAAAATAAACTTGAATTAAAATAAAAGAAAGGTCAAACTTCAAAATCACTTCAAATCAACCTTGAAAGGTCCAAGTAATTTATCCTAAGTTCAACAAGGTCAAACTAAATTTGACAATTTTTTTTAGCATTTTTAAAAGTCAGAATAACCTAATTGAACTAAAATCTTAAATAAATCTCAAATCAATTTAAAAATTGATGAGAATATTTTTCATAGATCCATCATCATTCAAATAGGTTAGGAAAATATTTTTGTATTTTTTGAATATCAAAAACTATTTAAAATGAATTAAAAAAAACCAGAAAAGAGAAAATTCACAAAAAATATCAAATGATAAAATAAAATATATTAAAAATCAGAAATAGAAACTAGAATTTTTTTGGAGACTAATGCAATTGTTCCCATTAATTTTGGATTAAAAATGAGAGACATATTGATTTTTTGATAATAACTGGAATTAAAAGAAATAAAGAAAATAGAAATCAGAAATTAGAAATGGCAAAAAACGAGAGCCCTTGGATCTGAGCTCATTAATTGAGCTGGCAGATCCAAGCATCCAGAGGCGCGCGTCCAACGTGTTCCACAGTCAATGCAACCACACGTGGTATTTAAATAAGTCATAAGTTTGGACATCCAGGATTAGATCTGGAAATAGAAACGGACGACCACGATTGGATCTGGAGTTGGGACGGTGGCTAGCGCCACCGTCTTCTCCGGATAGCTCCGGTGAGAGCTCAAATTTGCAGAAGAGCAAATGTGTGCCAAAACACGCGATCCAGGCATTAATCGAAAGAGGAAGTGATGTACAACACTCCTATACCATTCACTTACACTCTAGATTTCTATAAATGGAGAAATCAGAGATGGAAGTATGATGGTGTTCATCATGAACTTCATGTTTTTACAAAATTGAAAGCACAAATCAAATGCCTCTATTGAGAGAACTTCAGCCAGACCAAGGAACTCAAGAAATAAGCAAGGATCAAAGAGTTTCGAAGAGAAAAAGTTCTGATATCCATCTTTGAAATGCAGGTATGGAGAGCACGGTCTTTCACAACCAAAGCTTGCAATGAGATCTAGTGATGGAGAGGAAGCAAGGCTGAGGAATTATAGGTCTGAAAATCAACCAAGGAAATTGAAATTCAGATCTGAATTTTTTAGAAGAAAATTGAAATTCCTTTAGTAATGGCTATGGAGAGATTTGTGCAGCATAACAGGTTGAATCAGAGATGCATTTTGAATGGAATAAGGTCTCTATTTATAGAGGGAGTGTCAAGGAAATGATGAATTGATCCGTGTGCATGAACATGGACAATCCTTGCATGGGCTTGCATGATCATGCACAAGGCCCAAAAACAATTCCAAATGCAAGCTGAACTCAAATGCCAAAGGTTTGGACGTGTAATTAGAGTTGTATTGGCTTGTGCATCAAGATTTCATGTGAATTCCATAATTATGCCTAAATGTTCAACTCTTTGAAAATACCATTTGCCAAATCCAAATATGATCATGTGAGTAATGGTTGGAAAGGTCTTGATGTAAGGAACAATTGTTATGTTGGGAAAAAATCCATTAGAAGTGTGGAAGTTTATGAAATTTGAGTTTAAAGTGCAAGGTGCATGACATGTCAAAGCAAGGTTTCTAAATTTGGCCAATTTTCAAGCCCCTTTGTTTTGATGATGCAAGCCTCAAATAAACAAATCTCCAACATAAAAGTTGTATATATTTTCAAGAAAATCAAAACGGATATAAATTTTGCATCATTTGGATTTTTGATGAAGAAGTTATGGGCACTTGAAGTTGGACTTTTTTGCCTTTTAATGCCTTTGGTCAAAAAGGACCTATAATGTCTTGCATTATCACATGTATTTCCTTTGAGATTTTGAAATTTTGCTCAACATAACATTTGAAGTAGACATCTTAAGCTTTCCAATGCATTTGATCCCACCTCAAAATCATACAAAATGAATGAGTTATGTCCTTGGGAAGTTGACCCAAAATTAAGGTTTCAATCAAAATGACCTATAATGTATTGGAATGGGAGATGGCCTTCCAAGCTTCAAATCAATTTTTGATGAACATGAAAGTTGTTCATATTGTCCTTAAGAACATGTTTTATTTTTGAATCATCTCCGTTTGACCAACACATAAAAAGTTAGGTCTCAGTGCATTTCGAAATAGTCAGATGAATTGACTGATCAACTTCTCAAGTCCACAACTCATATCTTGATGAATTGATGATTGAGGACACTCAAATAAGTTCAAATATGCATGAAATGGTAAATTAAAGAACTTCCCTTGATTTTATTTGATCATGGGCTGAGGTTGCTTCAGGAGCAAGGCATTGTGGTGCACAGATGAATTAGGGTTTCTCTGGGGAACAAACCTCAAACCCTTTGACTTGCATTGATCAAAATGATGAATTGAGATGCTAGGGAGGCATATTTGATGGATGAGAGCTTTGGGAACCATTACCATGCTTTCTTTCATCTTCTCTTGACCTTACCATTGCATAAGTGATCTCCTTGAACCTCTTGACCTTGTGATTGCCCAAGCTACAAACAAAAGATGTTAGTGACATATTTTTATGCTTTTGGTTAGTAAACAAAAATAAAAAAGCAATGATATACAATTCAAGCACACTTGGTGTTCTCAAACCACTCACAAAAGGTCCCACCCAAAGGCAAAGGGAACCAAGATGCTAAGGATCCTTGAGGCAATGCAAATGCAATGTTATGATGCCATGAGGGATCTTAGGGACAAAATTAGGGTCTTACAGATGCCCCTATTTAAGGTCATTCTAGCCGGAGAAGTGAAGGTTAAAATCTTCGTCTCGACGGGGTAAAATGGGCTTAAATAACAACAAAGAGACGAATTTTGGTCCTTAAGAGATCTCATGATGCAGATGTATGCATGCAAAATAGTAAACTCTGTGGGGATATGCGTCCACACAAAAAAAAAGAAATCCAAAGAAACTACAAATCCAAAGGAGTAATACACTTACTAGGGAGACAGAGACTCTGGGGGAGTACAAGGTGAAAATGCGTGAGCAGGTCACGACTCAAAGCTTGGGGAATGGATTTCCAAAGGGAATAATTCCAATGGAAAGACTCAAGCTGACTCGAAGATGCATGTATTGGGGAATATGCCAATACAACCAAAAATTATCCACAATGGATACTTCGGATAAAAATCCGGACTCAGGTGGGGATATCCACTTAGGACTCAGCTGAGGAAAAAATCCCAACAGAACCCTCCTGGGGAAGCAACGGGGTAAGGTATTACCGGTTACTGGGTAATAAGCTCAAAAGAGACGTGTGATCTGAACACCGGTATAAGGGTGAGAGAACAACATGCTCGGGAAGAATGAATATCTAAGACCGATATAAGGGTGAGAGATATCAATCAACCAAATCATCTGAGGAAGACCTAAAAAGGTATATTTCAACTCAGGAAAATCTGACTCCACAGGGGACAAAAAGTCATAATAGGGAGCCGAAGGGAAGGAACACCAGGGATGCCGGTTACTGGGCATATAATAGGTGACCAACCAAGGCATGAATTGGGGAATATTCCCAAAGCACTCATCATCCGAAAAGAGGGCCAAAAGCAAACTCGATTACGGGATGGACATTCGATTCCAAAACAGGGATACGAATCTTACTCAACTAGGGAAGAACAAAAGGCTTCGACCAAAGAGTGCATGAGATATATTATCTATTAGCGTTAGAACGTAGATAATATACTCGCATGGAAGATTATCCACAACCGGTTACTGGGTTAATAAAGGATAAATCGACCGACAAAGAAAGGCATCGGGATACCGAACTAGGTATATAATGATGACCATTCAAGGGGAGCAACAAACATTACCGGCAACCGGTAAATGAAAGATGACTTGCTGGGGATAAACTGCCTAATCAGAGCAATTATCCAAGAAAAGGAGGGAATATAAATACCGAATATTGGATAATGATAACCGTCAAGGAGGGGATTACATCTATCGGATACTAGGTAGAAAACCACGAAAGAGTAACCGTCATCGATTAGGATGAATAAAAAGGTCAACTCTGCAAAAGGGAGAAAATAGGGTTTACAACTACTGGTATAAGGGTAGAAAACCACAGACTCCGCCGGGGATAAGATGAATGATCACTGATTACTGAACAATTATTCATTTATACCACAGGGAACCAAGAGAAGCAGTTCTCAAGAGGCCAATTTAGGATCAAACCAAAGAGGCAAACTGAATCAAGACTCGTCCTAGTGAGGATATAACTCAATAGGGAAACCCATCCCAATATATGTGTTGGGAGGAAGCAAAAACAACTGTCGTCCACGAGGATATAACTCAGTAGGGAATGTGGAAAGAAAGATAAACACTTTCTGCTTAATGGGTTGACTCTATATTGAGGGATCAGACACCAACATCTGCTTGGGAAATGCATTACCAACTAGCAGAGGAATAACAAACAAAGATATATGGCAAAAAATGTGATATGAATATCTTATATGCACACATGCGTGGTTTATGTATGATGAATGCTGACAAACAGACATTTCTGACATAAACGACTCCAAAGAATAAGCACACAACCATCCGGTACAACATCTCAAGAGAGAAAGCCAGGTTCACCGGAGAGTATCTGATCTGCCGGGGAAACAGGGGTACCCAGGAACAAAGACCTCTGCAGAGGAATGATCCTCAGTCATTCCAGCTGGGGAAAGGAGTTTATTGCACAGATAAAATCTGCCGTATAAGCAACTCTACTGGGGAATCTATCCAAGGGATAAAGGGATTCTGGGGATCAAACACCAATTACCGTACCCACCGAGGAGATCACATCTGCTGAGGAGGAAAGGTCGCTACTCCGCTGAAGGGGAGAGTGGTGAATATCTCAACAAGCATTCCACTCAGTAGGATAAACTACAAAAGGCTTCGGAGGAATAAGATACAGTCATTCCAGGAATATAAACAAATGTCTTACCCTGTTGGAGATCATACCATCCTTGGGAGAGCGCTGAGGATCTCCTAGGTATCCTTTTGTCATTGTGAATGTTCATTTGTTTAAAAACAAGTTATGAAAAATTCATTTATTCAAAACAATGATATTTTCTCAATTAAAAACATGCAAAACATTTGTCGAATAGAAACAAATAAGAGTGCAAACAATTAGATAAAAGGCTCAAATTTATTTGATGGAATGGTAGTCTGCAAATGGCAAGACTCCATAGATCTTTACAAATTTGAAATTGGTGATATATATTGGAAAAGGGCTACATTGAACATAATGACCATTTCTCCACCAATTCTGAATTCGATGTATTTGAAGCTTCGGTTGATGACGAATGAGCAAGAATCTCCGACGGATGACAGTTGTAGAACAAAGGCTTGTCAGGATGCAGTTACTTGCCAAATCCCTAATTTTTGCCTAGATTACCCCAGGATGAGGTACTCAATCTAGAGGGATACAAATATTCCTTTTTTATGTCTCTAACTTTTGCCTGGATCACCCTTTCGGGTTTTCAATCCACCGAGACGCTCATTTTTGCCTAAGCCGCCCTTTCGGGTTTTCAACTTAGCGAGCTATTCTGTTTTTATTTTTAGGCGAAGGATTTCTTGACTGCATCTGAATTCACAGGACGAGTGAAATCCTCCCCATCCATAGTTGTAAGTATCAAAGCACCGCCTGAAAAGGCTCTCTTAACAACATAAGGACCTTCATTGTTTGGAGTCCACTTGCCCCAGGAATCGAGCGCGAAAGACAAGACTTTCTTGAGCACAAGGTCACCTTCTCGGAACACACGAGGCTTGACCTTCTTATCAAAAGCTTTCTTCATTCTCTGTTGATATAACTGACCATGGCACATGCCAGTCAATCTCTTTTCTTCTATCAAATTCAGCTGGTCATAACGACTCTGAACCCATTCAGCATCAGTCAACTTGGCTTCCATCAAGACTCTCATTGATGGGATCTCCACCTCTACTGGGAGTACAGCCTCCATGCCGTAAACAAGAGAGAAAGGGGTTGCCCCTGTTGAAGTGCGGACGGATGTACGATATCCATGCAAAGCAAATGGCAGCATCTCATGCCAATCTATGTACGTGACAACCATCTTCTGGATTATCTTCTTGATATTCTTATTAGCAGCTTCAACAACCCCATTCATCTTGGGTCTGTAAGGAGAGGAATTATGATGGGCGATCTTGAACTCACTACACAGCTCTTTCATCATTTTGTTGTTCAAGTTAGATCCATTATCAGTAATGATCTTATCTGGCACACCATAACGGCATATGAGTTGATTCTTGATAAACTTCACGACCACCTGCCTGGTCACATTTGCATATGATGTCGCTTTAACCGACTTGGTGAAGTAATCAATTGCTACGAGAATAAATCTGTGTCTGTTAGACGCTTTTGGCTCTATCATGCCAATCATGTCAATTCCCCACATAGAGAAAGGCCATGGTGATGAAATCACATTCAGAAGTGTAGGAGGAATATGAATCTTGTCCGCATAAATCTAACACTTATGTCATTTCTTCACATATTTGCAGCAGTCAGACTCCATTGTCAGCCATCAGTAGCCTGCTCTCAACATCTTTCTAGCCATGGCATGTCCATTGGAATGAGTACCAAATGAACCCTCATGGACCTCAGTCATTAACAGGTCTGCTTCGTGTCTATCCACGCATCTGAGCAGAACCATGTCAAAATTTCTCTTATACAGCACATCACCATTGAGGTAGAAACTTCCTGACAATCTCCTCAGAGTCTTCCTATCTTTTACAGATGCCCCAGGCGGGTAAATCTGACTCTGAAGGAAACACTTGATGTCATAATACCATGGCTTATCATCTTTCACCTCTTCTACTGCAAATACATGAGTTGGTCTGTCCAAGCGCATCACAGTGATATTGGGAACTTCATTCCAAAGTTTAACCACAATCATCGAAGCAAGTGTAGCAAGAGCGTCTGCCATCCGATTCTCATCTCGAGGAATATGATGGAAGTCAACCTCAGTAAAGAACGTTGAAATCCTCCTCGCATAATCCCTATATGGAATGAGACCAGGCTGATTCGTTTCCCATTCACCCTTAATCTGATTGACAACGAGGGCCGAATCACCATAAACATCAAGATGCTTGATCCTTAGATCAATGCATTCCTCCAATCCCATGATACAGGCCTCATACTCGTCCATATTATTCGTGCATTTGAAGGTTAGCCTTCCTGTAAAAGGAATATGTGTGCCCTGAGGAGTAATAATCACCGCCCCAATACCATTTCCATATTGATTTACAGCGCCATCAAACACCATACTCCATCTGGAACCAGGCTCTGGCCCTTCATCGAGTGTAGGCTCATCACAATCTTTCATTTTCAAATACAGAATTTCCTCATCTGGGAAGTCATATTGAACTGATTGATAATCCTCAATCGGATGATGTGCCATGTGGTCAGCCAGAATACTACCTTTAATAGCCTTCTGAGCTCGATACTCAATATCATACTCAGATAACAGCATCTGCCAACGGGCAATCCTCCCTATTAAAGCAGGCTTCTCGAAGATATATTTGATTGGGTCCATTCTGGATGTCAACCAAGTCGTATGATTTATCATATACTGGCGTAAGTGCTTAGCAGCCCAAGCCAAAGCACAACATGTCTTCTCAAGCATTGAGTATCGAGACTCACAATCAGTGAACTTCTTGCTCAGGTAGTAAATAGCATACTCTTTCTTCCCTGATTCATCTTGCTGACCAAGGACACAACCAATCGAGTCTTCAAGAACAGTCAGATACATGATCAAAGGTTTTCCTTCCACGGGCGGAGACAGGATCGGAGGTTCAGACAAATACCCTTTAATACTGTCGAAGGCTTTCTGGCAATCCTCAGTCCAATCATGGGACTGATCTTTCTGGAGGAGCTTGAATATCGGCGCACATGTGGCAGTCATGTGGGATATGAATCTGGAAATATAATTCAAGCGGCCAAGAAAACCTCGGACTTGCTTCTCAGTTTTGGGCGCAGGCATCTCTTGTATTGCTTTGACCTTTGCAGGATCAACCTCAATACCTCTTTCACTGACGATAAAGCCCAATAACTTGCCAGAATGGACTCCAAATGTACACTTGTTGGGATTCAGACGAAGCTTATACTTTCTCAAACGCTGAAAAAGCTTCAACAAATGCTCTACATGTTCAACTTCCGTTCTTGACTTAGCAATCATATCATCAACATACACCTCAATCTCCTTGTGCATCATATCATGAAACAAGGTGGTCATAGCTCGTTGATACGTGGCTCCGGCGTTCTTCAAACCGAAGGGCATCACTCGATAACAGAATGTTCCTCAAGGTGTGATGAATGTTGTCTTCTCCATATCCTCGGGTGCCATCTTGATCTGGTTATATCCGGAAAATCCATCCATAAATGAGAAGACATTGAATTTAGCTGTATTATCTACCAACATATCAATATGTGGTAGAGGGAAATCATCTTTCGGACTAGCCTTATTCAAGTCTCTATAGTCCACACACATCCGGACTTTTCCATCTTTCTTAGGCACGGGCACAATATTGGCCACCCATTGAGGATATGTAGAAGTCACCAGAAACTCTACATCAATTTGCTTATGAACCTCCTCTTTGATCTTTACTGCCATATCAGGATGAGTTCTTTTGAGCTTCTGCTTCACGGGCACGCACTCAGGCTTCAAGGGTAAGAAATGTTGCACAATATCCCGTATCTAGACCTGTCATGTCTTCATACGACCAAGCAAAGACGTCGACATATTCTCGTAGCAATTCAATCAACTCCTTCTTAACAGACTCTTCCAGGAGTGCCCCGATCTTCACTTCTCGCATACAATCCTCAGACCCCAAGTTGACTGTTTCCAGATTCTCAGTGTGGTTCTGAGTTCAAAAGTAATGATAACACCGATATTTTGGATGGCGTTTGTAGAAGCTGGTCTACAACATTGTACTCGCTTCTCTTGATGAGCCTCAGCATCTCATCATAGTCTTCGTTCACATTACCGCTTGGGCCAACAGAAGCAGGAGTTCCCAATGTAAAGGAGGGCTTAACAACAGGTGCCAGATTTGGAGTGCTCACTGCATTCCTCATCGGGCGTTCAATAGAATCAGCATTAGCTTGGGCTTTGAAGGCGCTGAAAATACACGACCACTACGGGTCAAACCGCTAACATCGGCAACATTAACAACAGAGGAAGATGGTAAGGACACTTCTTTCCCATTTTCTACCGCAACAACATTATAGCGATAGGGAATTGCTTTCTCAGAAGAGTATGGTACTGGTCCGGCTGGCTTGATGGTCAAGGCACGAGAAACCTTCTGCTTTCTACCATCATATTTGATGATAATAGGCTCGGGGATCCGAAACACTGGAGAAATCATATTGACTTCAGGCTCATCTTCATCAACATTTCTGTTTTGAAGGATCTCAATAACTCCTTCATCCAGCATTTCCTGAACATCCTTGCGCACTTGGCGACAACCCCTCTGGTTGACAGAACAGATTCGGCGCCTATCGTGGTCATGCTCATAATGACTATACTCGCATACAAAATGATGCATCTCGACCAGAGATTGTCGAATATGACTGATATATTTGACTTTGAATTTGCCAGGGCAGCCCTGGACCATGTTGACAGATTTCCCATGCTCGGGCAATGGGTTCTTCTTCACATTAGGACCTACGTCCTCGAAACACAGAATGCCACACCTCACAAAGTCTTGAACCATGGTCTTCAAAGGGTAACAATTTTCCACGTCGTGGCCGGGAGCACCAGAATGGTAAACAAAGTGTAACTCAGGCTTATACCACCACTGGGGTTAACAGGTATAATCGGCGGGTCTCTCGGAGTAATCAACTTCCTCTCTATCAAAGAGGGATATAATTCTGCATACGTCATCGGAATAGGATCGAAGGTGACCCTTTTCCTCTCGTAACTCGTGCTGGTTTGATTACTGTATCGAGGCTGGTAGGCCTGCTGCTGCGGTCGGTACTACTGATGTTGGTATTACGGATGTGGTTGCTGATTGCTGTTATGCTGCTGGTACTGCTGATTATCTCTGAAAACAGGTGCTATATGAGCCACCTCGTGCTGGTTACCGGCGGGACGCACGGTCTTCCTCCTCACCGAGGGTCTTCTTGGTTTTATATGGGAGGTCACAGCATGTGCCTCTCCATCTTTCTTCTTTGCAAATGCCCCATATCGTTTGGCAGAAGACCCTTCTTCTCTGGTTAGACGTCCTTCTCTAACCCCTTCTTCTAGAGGCATCCCCATATTCACCATCTCGGTGAAGTCAGAAGGAGCACTAGCAATCATCCGCTCATAATAAAAAGAACTTAAGGTCTTCAAAAAGATCTTAGTCATCTCTTTCTCTTCTAGCGGAGGCACGATCTGTGCTGCCAACTCTCGCCACCTCTGGGCGTACTCTTTAAACGTTTCCTTGTCCTTCTGGGACATGGCCCTCAATTGATCCCTATCGGGAGCCATATCCACATTGTACTTGTACTGCTTGACGAAGGCCTCGCCTAGATCATTGAAGGATCAAATGTTCGCACTGTCTAAACACATATACCAACGCAGAGTGGCACCGGACAGACTGTCCTGAAAGTAGTGGATGAGTAACTGGTCGTTGTCGGTCTGAGTCGACATCTTCCTGGCATACATGACCAGGTGGCTGAGAGGACAAGTATTTCCCTTGTATTTTTCAAAGTCAGGGACCTTGAATTTCACAAGAATCTTCACATTGGGAACCAAGCAGAGTTCGGCAGCAGACTTGCCAAAAAGATCCTTTCCTCTAAGAGTTTTCAATTCCTTGCGAAGCTCAAGAAATTGAACGTTCATAGCGTCCATCTTCTCATAGACATCTGGGCCTTCATATGGCTCAGAATGATAGATGGTGCCGTCTACCCTAGGCATAGTATGCACGACAGGAGGAGGAACAACAAGGACCGGGCTAGATGCCGGTATAGAAGCAAAGGTAGGAGCAGGACCCTCGGGCATGAAATTGGGAGGCATCCCCCACGGGAACCCGGCTGGCATGGCCGTTGGAGCAAAGTGTGCACTGACTGCAGGCACAGCTGAGGAGACAATCTCAGAGATCACTGTCCTCTTGGGAGGAGTTGAAGGCGTCGGCGAAGACTTGCTATGGGTAGTCAAGAATGATTCCATCAAGGCACTTAATCTGGCCACTTCCTCTTTCAGCTCGCGGTTCTCTTGTTCTAGATGATCCATCAGTCTTGAAATGTTGGCTCTGGTGTAGTACCGGCGAGTCAGCTTGTCTTCAAAATAAATGAAGAATACAGATTTAGACCACAGGACAAGAAGCCGGGAATAAAACCTGCTTATGCACATGATGCATGCAATGCTCGTGCATATGATTTATTTTCTTCTTTCAAAGGAACTCTAGGGTTTTATTTGCAAATTTTGGAAATATTAGACATTTATCACATGTGGAAATATCTCATCAAATAATATCGGGGAAAAGAAGTACAACATTGTCAATCATATACAAGAGAAAAGGAAAATAATCATCATATGGATCCCTAGAAACAATCATCCAAAGCTCGGGACACAGGAAGATAGGATGCACGGAGTCTCTTCACCTCCCTCTCGTAGGCTGCCTCCATATCTTCCTTCTCCTTGGAGAGTCGATCATACTTCCTCTTCCAAAACTTGGAAGACTGAGGAAGTAGAGAAGTCCATGCATCATCAGGATCATCAATAACCTGGTGTTCGAGGAACTCTATCAAATCATCCTTCTCCTTGATCTGCTGAAGCAACTCCTCCCTTTCACGGATCCAAGCACGTGATCAGTCTTCGTCTCTCAACTCCTCTACTCCTTAGTTAGGGAGGGTTGAAGGCCCAGCCATAACCAAAGGTGTAGGTCTTGGATACTCGTAAGGCATGAGATACTCAGACGCTCTCTTCCTAACCCAAGCGGTGTAAGGCTCCATAGCAACACAATTTTAGGACCCAACTCTTTCCTTCCTTTCCTATGAATCTTGCGCCAAGCGCGGACCATTCTGCCCTTCAAGCCTTGGGGATCTTTACCCTCCTGAAAGAACACACCCTCTAGCAAAATGTTATTGGGTTTATCCTTTAGGGGGAACCCAAGCTGACGACGTGCTAAAACAAGGTTGTAGTTAATCCCACCACATGTACCAAGAAGAGGTACATTGGAGAATTCACCACAAGAGTCGATAATCTGCACACCATCATACACACGGTTGTACCAAGAGATATCATCATTAGTGAGAGACACGAGTCTCGTGTACCACTGTAGACATCCCTTGTTCTCCTTGAAGGCGACCGTCTGCGGTAAGTGAGAAATAAACCACTTATACAACAGAGGCAAACAACACACAATGGCGCCACCACCCTTTGCATTCCTCATATGCAAAGTGAAATAGGTATCACCCAATAGAGTCGGAACGGGATTAAGAGCAGAGAAGATCCTAATAGCATTCACATTGACAAACTTGTCGATGTTGGGGAACAATACCAATCCATAAATGAGAAGTACAAATATGGCTTCAAAGGCATCCTCACTCATGGCCTTCCCATATACAGTAGCTTGAGCAATGAGGAACTCAGAAGGGAGACCTTGAATTCCTCCTTTGGTAGTCATATGAGCACCAACCAGAGATTCATCTATGTGCAACATGTCAGTTATCTCTTGAGAAGTAGGAATACTCTCCAAGCCACTGAACGATAACTGGTCTAGGATAGGTATACCCACAAGGTAGGCATACTGCTCAAGGGTAGGTAAAAGCTGAAAATCCGGAAATGTGAAGCAATGATACAAGGGATCATAAAACTGCACCAATACACTCATCAACCCTTCGTCCACCTGAGTAGCCAGAAGAGGAAGAAGCTTCCCAAAACGAGCCTTGAAACCCAAGGGATCTAATACATAGGATGTCAAGTTCCTTAACTCTTTCAAATCTGGTTGTCTGAAACTGTACTTCTTTGTATTCCTTCTTTGTCTTTCCATGTCTGAAAATTTTGCAAGTAAACCCCTTAAGTTCCTTGAAAAATTTCTTATTATTTTGATGATATGGATGCAAATGAGTGCATGAATGCAACAATCACACTCAAGGATCAAGCAAAGCACACCAAACAAAGGTCATGGGATGGATCATATCATCCTTAATATCAATCATCCATTTTGGTGGATTATGGTTTACACTTTATCAACACCCAAGTTCCATTGATATTAAGGATACATGAACGTATTAACCATGAATCAAGGGTTTGTTGCAAGTCACGAGCATGGGGTCTCGGTTAAGAACCACCCAAAGGGAGTGTACTAGGGTTTAAACCTGCCAAACATGTTCTACAAGAGGTTCCCATAGTCATCATCCCATCTTTCGGATATTATCGGATAAACGACTACTCGTATTCCAAAAATATTCTCAAGAGAGACTCTTATGAGTGTAGTATCGCATAACAATCGTATCAAATCTTACACTTGAACGACCTTCGCACTACATCCTAAGAATAGGCCAAGATGGGCTTGGTAAACTAAGGTCCTTAGCTTCTAAGGTCTATATTGGAAAGAGTAATGTCTAACCACAACTTACTTGTGTGACATTATTGATCCCAACATGACCTCCACCAAGTGAACGGACTTGCAAGTCAACTTGCTAAGGAATAACTCCACACAAGTCGACAAGACTATGCCATTCTCCTATCCTAAATGCACTCGAGTCCGGGTATAGAACTCATCTCACAAAGATCACCAAGCATACAAGGAATTAATATCAAGCAATTCAATCATTACATACAATACAGTAGTCCCAAATTGCACAAAAATATGTCATAAGACAATACAATACAACAAGTATGAAAAGTAGGCAAAACCCACTAGGCAAATGTTTCCCCAGCAGAGTCGCCACTTTTCTGTATCCGGGTATTCATTACCATTAGAGATATTGACTAAATCCAAGGTAAATCATACAAGTCGAGTCGCCACCGCACTTCTATTTATCCAAAGGAATGGTTAGAAAGCGAACAAAAACCTAATAGTTTTAACAAAAACTAGTAAAAGAGAACAAAGATCTGGGTAAGGGGGTTGGTTATGTAATGGGAATGTGTTAGGCACCCAAAACATCCTAGGTACTCCTAGGGAGCCCTTTTCATACTTGTTGCAAGATTGTTATTTTGTGAAAATTTTGTATGTGCAAACATGATTGAAGAGATGAGAGGAGAATGTACAAGTTTATTTACATTTTGTGTTTGGATAGATAAACCCATTGCCTACGTACCATCTTATAAAAGATTAGGATCAAAACCTCGTAGTTCGGGATAAAAATCTCAAAAAATGAGTTGGTGAATTAATTAGTCCAAAAGCCTTAAGGTCTTTTGTTATCAAAGGGAGAAAACTCAACCAAACCACAAATCCACCATGTGAGGATAGCTTCAACATGCTAGTGAGGGGTTAACCCTATAATAAGCATGGAAGGCTCATTGTCCATCACTAAGGATATAGGTGAGTATTACATCTACCACAAAGATAACTCAAACCTAATAGCTAAAGTTTATGAAAGATGTGAATAAGAAAGTGGCCATTGGAACCACAAAAGACACTTTGAATGGGTTATATTTACCAATTAGAAGTATGTACAAAAATGGTCAAAGTTGACTTAAAGATTCAATTCAAAATAAGTGTTATGAAAAGAAAGTTTGAAAATCAAAAGCATAAGGCTTAGGTTTCTAATGTTTGAAAACAAAGGTTAAATGTTTGCACAAAGAGTTTGGCTTGGGTTAGAGTGGAAAGAAGAAGAAGAAGGGCTAAGTCCTAAGTAAAACAAAAAGATGAGGGAGAAGAAACAAAACCACAATGGAGTTCCTCTCTTGAGATCATATTGATGATCCAAGTAGCTCCCATCCTTTGGAATAAGCAATCACAATAAAGCAAACTCAAGCAATCAAACAAGTCTCCTAAGAGATCCTCAATGTATCTTGTGTCTTTCACTTTGGATGAGCATGGCAATGGTCCTTCAATTAAGCTCTCATAGAATTCCCTAGCACAAAAAGCACACACATCAAAAGTTCCATGAAGTAAATCAAGAATGGACAAGAGTGAGTTTAGAGATTTGGTCCTTCTAATCCATCTTCATCATTAAGGTCCATTAACTCCAATTTTGCATAAGGAAGGTCCTAGAATCTAAGTCCAATTCTCCATTCTTTGCATAGGGAAAGTCCTAGAAACTAAGTCCATCTCTTTGCATTTGGTCCACAACAATCAAAACAAAAACACAAGCACAAAAGTATATACACAATTATGTGCTCAAGTGAGCAAAAGGCAAATGGCATTAACATAAACATGTGCTCAAGTGAGCAAATAGAAAAGCAAATGGATAATATGTGCAGGAATAGTAAATTGCATAAAAGTAAATGTTAATTGTCAATGGTTAGTGTTAGTAGTTAGTGTGCCATAAGGCAAATTTAGCGCAATGTTAAGCAATCGTAATTGGACTTATGTAGAAGTCACAACTATCTGAGGCCGGTCAATTATAATGTAGGCAACAACACAACTTAGAAGTCTTGATTAGTGAATCAAGTTACAACAACATGCCATGCCAAAAAGAAGAAGAAACTTGATCTTGTATTGGTTTAAGTCTTTTGCATGGTTTAGGAAACAACCTATCCTTAATGCAAAGCCATTCACTTGGTCAATTGATCAAGATGAATTATATTTGGATCAAGGAAGATTAAGTCTCCCTAATCAATGCTAACTTATCAACCTTCAACTCATTGATCAAAAGGAAAAAAGAAGAAGAAGGAGATGAATAAGAGAAATAAAAGAATGCAAAAATACAAATGCATTAAATGAAATAGAATGTACCAATCATCATATGTTGACCAATGACATTGAAAGTCAAAGTCAAACAATCAAAAACAGAAGTGAGATGAAGATTGGAAGTCAAGAAATTAACAAAATATTTTTGGCATTTTTTTAATATTAAAATAAACTTGAATTTAAATAAAAGAAAGGTCAAACTTCAAAATCACTTCAAATCAACCTTGAAAGGTCCAAGTAATTTATCCTAAGTTCAACAAGGTCAAACTAAATTTGACAAAAAATTTCAGCATTTTTAAAAGTCAAAAACTATTTTTAATCAATTAAAACTTAATAAAAATAACCTAATTGAACTAAAATCTCAAATAAATCTCAAATCAATTTAAAAATAGATGAGAATATTTTTCATAGATCCATCATCATACAAATAGGTTAGGAAAATATTTTTGTATTTTTTGAATATCAAAAACTATTTAAAATGAATTAAAAACAACCAGAAAAGAGAAAATTCACAAAAAATATCAAATGACAAAATAAAAAATATTAAAAATCAGAAATAGAAACTATAATTTATTTGGAGACTAATACAATTGGTCCCATAATTTTTGGATTAAAAATGAGAGAGATATTGATTTTTTGAAAATAATTGGAATTAAAAGAAATAAAGAAAATAGAAATCAGAAATTAGAAATGGCAAAAAACGAGAGCCCTTGGATCTGAGCTCATTAGTTGAGCTGGCAGATCCAAGCATCCAGAGGCGCGCGTCCAACGAGTTCCACAGTCAATGCAATCACACGTGGTATTTAAATAAGTCATAAGTTTGGACAACCAGGATTAGATCTGGAAATAGAAACGGACGACCACGATTGTATCTGGAGTTGGGACGGTGGCTAGCGCCATCGTCTTCTCCGGCTTGCTCCGGTGAGAGCTCAAATTTGCAGAAGAGCAAATGTGCGCCAGAACACGCGATCCAGGCGTCAAATGAAAGAGGAAGTGATGTACATCACTCCTATACCATTCACTTACACTCTAGATTTCTATAAATGGAGAAATCAGAGATGGAAGTATGATGGTGTTCATCATGAACTTCATGTTTTTACAAAATTGAAAGCACAAATCAAATGCCTCTATTGAGAGGACTTCAGCCAGACCAAGGAACTCAAGAAATAAGCAAGGATCAAAGAGTATCGAAGAGAAAAAGTTCTGATATCCACCTTTGGATGAGAGCTTTGGGAACCATTACCATGCTTGCTTTCATCTTCTCTTGACCTTACCATTGCATAAGTGATCTCCTTGAAGCTCTTGACCTTGTGATTGTTCAAGCTACAAACAAAAGATGTTAGTGACATATTTTTGTGCTTTTGGTTAGTAAAAATAAAAAAGCAATGATATACAATTCAAGCACACTTGGTGATCTCAAACCACTCACAAAAGGTCCCACCCAAAGGCAAAGGGAACCAAGATGCTAAGGATCCTTGAGGCAATGCAAATGTAATGTTATGATGCCATGAGGGATCTTAGGGACAAAATTAGGGTCTTACACTCGCGTTAGATTTCCCCCAGTTGGGTCGCCAGCAGATTATCCCCAGTATGATCACCTTCAGTCTTCCCCGGTGGAGCTGCCTGATCAAAGTCTGATATTTGTTTTTCCTTCCTTATTGGATAGTTTCCTCCTAACATAGCGGGTGTTGAACATGTTTATTTCGTTCCCCAGCAAAGCGGTGGTTCTCTCTCCTCCTTGGCAGAGATGTTTCTCCAACAGATATTAGGAAATATGTTGTTTTTTTTTAAATTTTGTTTGGTGGTTGTTCCCTACAGAGTTTCATATCCTCCCCCCTGATAAGCTCCCTAGTAGAGTTTCTTCTACGATTGATCTTGTTCGTGTTGAGTTCCCCGATAGAGTTTCTACATTAGATCTTTTTTCTATTCAGCAGAAAATCCCTGGAGGTGACTCTATGACTTCCCCGACGGAGCAGTTTGTTCCCGGTAGCAGAGATATTTCTTCAGCATTTAGAAAAGAATATTAGATTAATGTGTTTCTGTTTGGTGGTTGTTCCCCACAGAAGTTCATCTTATTGCCTTATAGGATCCCTAGTAGAGTTCTTCTTTGGCTGATCTTATCATTATCTCTGCGTGTTGTTGGAAAATCCTCAGCAGTTGGCAGTATTGACCTTTTGGCTGATCCCCAACGACGGTCTCTGATCCTCAGCAATGGTCCTTGTCCCTGGAAATGACTCTGCTTGATTCCCAGCCGGTGATTGGTGTTTCCTGGTATTTGATGCTCCCCACCAAATTGGATTTTCTCCTGTGGGCCTAGCCTTCTATTTTGAGATGTTATACCGGATGTCTGTCCATTGATTCTTGGATATGTTTATGTTAGATATGTCTGTTTGTCAGCATTAATCATACATAAACCACACATATACATGCATAATCATAGCATTCAGATATCCATGTTGCATTCTTTGCCATATATCTTTGCTTGTTATCTCCTGCCTTTGGTGAAATGTTCTTCCCCACGCAGATGTTTGTGTCTGATCGCTCCATATAGAGTCAGCCACATAGGTAGAAAGTGTCTATCTTTCCTTCTATATTCCCCACCGAGTTATGTCCTCGTGGATGATTATTGCTTCAGTTTCCTCCCTAAATGTGTATTGGGATGGAATTTCTCCCCCGAGTTATATCCTCATTAGGTTGAGTCTTATTTCATTGTGTCTCTCTAGTTTGTTCCTAGATTGACTCCTTTTATTATTTCCCCTGCAATTCCCTGTGGTTCAGGTGATCGATTGCTCAGTAACCAGTAATTGTTCATTCTTTCCCCAGCGGATTTCTTTTGCCTTCTACCAAGTAACCGGTAGTTGTAAGTCCTATTTATGTGGTTTTCTACCCAGTAACCGGTAGATGTAATCCCCTCTTGGTTGGTTATCTTTATCCAATATTCGGTATTGATATTCCTTCAATTTTTGAGTTTACCACCCAGGAGTCGGTGATATATCTCTTGGATAATTGTTGTTGTCAAGCAATTTATCCCCAGCGAGTCATCTCCCATTTACCTTTGTTTGGTAGTGACTATTTCTCCTTTGGATTGGTCATCATTTTATACCCAGTAACCGGTATCCCGATGTCCTTTCTTTTCGGTCGATTTATCCTTTACTAACCCAGTAACCGGTTGTGGATAATCTTCCATGCGAGTATGTTATCTATGTTCTGACGGTAATAGATAATATATCTTATGCGCTCTTCAGTTGAAGTCTTTTTCTTTCCCAGTTGAGTAAGATTCATATTTCCTTGTGGAAACGAATGTCCATCATGTAAATAGAGTTTGGTTTTTCAACCCTCCTTTCGGATGATGAGTGTTTTGGATATGTTCCCAATTCATGCTTGGTTGGTCACCTATTATATGCCCAGTAACCGGTATCCCTGGTGTTCCTTCCTTCTCCTCCCTATTATGACTTCTTGTCCCATGTGGAGTCAGATTTTCATGAGTTGAAATATACCTTTTAGGTCTTCCTCAGGTGTTTTGGGACAATTGATATCTCTCACCCTTATACCGGTCTTAGATATTCTTTCTCCCTGAGCGTGTTGTTCTTTCACCCTTATACCGTGTTTGGATCAGAAGTCTCTTTTTGAGTTTTATTACCCAGTAACCGGTAATACCTCATCCTTTTCTCCCTCAGTTGAGTCCTTAATGGACATCCCCACCTGAGCCCGGATTTTTATCCGAACTATCCTTTGTGGATAGTTTTGTTGTATTGGCATATTCCCCAATACATGCATCTTTGCTTCAGCTTGAGTCTTTCCATTGATTTATTTTCATGGAATCCCTTCGTGTCTCCCAGCAAGTCTCAAGTCGTGACCTGCTCACGCATTTTTACCCTTATTTCTCCCCAGAGTCTTTGTCTCCTTAGTGAGTGTGCTACTCCTATGGACTTTCGGTCTTTCTATGATTTCTTTTTCCTTGGTGGCTATATATCCCCCACAGAGTATTAACTCTTGCATACATACATCTGCATCATGAGGTCTCTTAGGGACAAAAATTCGTCACTTTGTTATTATTTAAGCCCATTCTACCTCGTCGAGACGAAGATTTTAACCTTCATATCTCCGGCTAGAATGACCTTAAATAGGGGCATCTATAAGACCCTAATTTTGACACTAAGATCCCTCATGGCATCATATCATTGCTCATTGCATTTTCCTCAAGGATCATAACATCTTGGCTCCTTAACCCTAGGGTTGGGACTTGTGTGAGTTGGTTGAGACCACCAAGCATACTTGAATTGTATATTATTGCTTTTCTTATTTTGTTTACTAACCAAAAGCACAAAAATATATCACTAACTTGTTTTGTTTTGAAGCTTAAGCAGTCATGTGATCCAAGGCTCCTAGGAGGCCTCTATGCTCAATGAAGTGGCCAGATGAAGATGAAAGCAAGCATGACAATGGTTTCCAAAGCTCTAAATCATCATATATGTCTCCCAAGTATCTCAATTTGTCAATTTGATCAAGATAAACCAAAGGGGCTTGAGGATTGTTTCCCAAAGAAACCCTAATTCAACTGTGCATTGATTGTGCCTTGCTCATGAAGCAACCTCAACCTATGATCAAATTCAATCAAGGTAAGTTATTTCATTCATCATTTTCTGCATATATGAGTCTACCTAAGGCCTCTCAATCATTCATTCATCAAGATTTGAAGTTTGGACTTGAGGAGTTGACCAGTCAAGTCATCTAACCAATCTGAGATCCACTGAGACCTAACTTTTGATGTGTTTGTCAAATGAAGATGACCTCTAGAGAAACAATATTCTTAAGAACCATATGAACAACTTTCATGTTCCACAAAAATCCATTTGAAACTTTGAAGGTCATCATTAATTTCAAAACATTATAGGTCATTTTAAATGAAACCCTAATTTTAGGTCAACTTCCCAAGGACCTAACTCCTTCATTTTTTATGATTTTGAGGTGAGACCAAGTGCATTGGAAATTTTAAGATGTATAATTAAATTGTTATGTTGGACAAAATTTCGTAATCCTAAAATAAACACATGTGATAATACAAAATATTATAGGTCACTTTGGACCAAAGCCATTGAATCTTGAAAAAAGTCCAACTTCAAGTGCCCATAACTTTCTCATAAAAAATCCAAATTATGCAAAATTTAAGTTCAAATTGATTGCCTAGAAAATATATACAACTTTAAAGTTGGAGGTTTTAACATTTGAGGCTTTCATCATTAAAACAGAAGGGCTTGAAGTTGGTGTATTTTGGCAAATTTTTCAAACACATGTTTTGTACCTTGAACTTCATGGCCAGTTTTCACAATTTTCCAAACTCCAAATGGATTTTTGTTCAACATAGATTTTGTTCCTTATGTCAATACCTTTCCAACCATTACTCACATGCCTATGTTTGGATTTGAAATGTATGACTTCCGAAGAGGAGAACATTTATGACCATTTATGGAATCCAAGTGAAACCTTCATGCACAAGCCAATGCCATTCAATCTGCACGTCCAAACCTTCTCCAAATCATTTCAGCATTTATTTGAATTAGCTTTTGGGCCTCACATGCGCCTGTACAGGCCCATGCATGGAGGATCCAATTCTCATGCACACGGTTTCTCTCCACCTTGCCTTGGATCTCAGCTATAAATAAGCACCTTACTTCATTCAATTCTCAACTTGAAGGCGCCTGAAACCCTGCTGGAATTGAATCCTAACCTCTCACCAAACGAATTTGAATTTTCACTTCTCTTTTTCAAGTTTGATTTTCAACAACATCAGTTGATTTTCAACACTAATTCCTAAGCCTTGCACTCATACCACACCTCAAGATCAAGCTGCAATCAAGAATTGGAGTGGATTGTGTTCATCAAAGTTGCACTTCAAAGGTTTACAGCTCAACTGTTCTGCTTCGAATCTCACTATATATTGTGCATTGCTTGTGTTGGTTTGGTTTTCTGAAGTCCTCGTGTGAGAGGCAAGCCAATGATGGCTTTAATTTCCTGAATTGTTGCTCTGCAGATTGAACACCTAGACTTCCAACCTCAGATTTCTCCTTCCATAGGGTTCTTGATTGAAAACTAAGGTTACATGGGTGATGTACATCACCCCAACTTTAATTTGGTATAAGGATCGTTTGATTTGGTTGAGGTTGCAAAACCTGCAACTGGTGGCCGGATTTAGTGAGCTCACCGGAGAAGACGGTGGTTTCCACCACCGTCCCCACGTGGATGGCCTCAGGTGCATTGGATCCAAGTACTATGATCTAATCCTGGCCATGATTTTGTTTGACTCTTTTTAATGCGTGGTGTGATGCTGTTGACTCATGATCACCATGCGCGCGCGCCTCATGTCCCTTGGCCTGAATGCCACTTCGGTCTGAATACCGGAAAATTGGCCTGAATGCTACTTTGGTCTGAATACCGGAAAAACTTCATGCCTGTCAGCATCGGCAAAAATAGGGAAAGATAATAGAGGCGACGCATGGGCCAATGACACTTGCTGGGGATAACAAAGGTAAGTCATGAACAATCTTCAGTCTGAGTACTGGAAACAACTTCTAGCTTATCACTTGGGATACCGAGAATGTTTTATGCTTACATGCGTATGTTTGAATTTTTCAATGGCGTAATGCTCCATGAAAATGGAAATGCTATGCGATTTGGAAGGATGCAATGCAATATGATTCTACATGCAGGGATGCGAAATGCTAGGTAGAATGCCAAGCTGAGGCAAGGGGATCTGTTGGGGAAATGATCACCATCTTCTGGACCCTGGCAAGGCTGCTGGAGATGCACAGCGCAAAGAATTATGTGGGGAAATGACCCGCCACACGGTGTTCTAGCAATGACGAAATACCGAGATTCAGACTGGGGAGAGAACGACACCGAAAACCTGCTGTTGGGGAAAGCGATAGTGGTTCTGGCAACCACGATCTGCGAGAGATGACTCAGCAGGGGAAGCAAACACTGATATGGTACCGAGGTTCTGCTTCAAGGAAAGAAACCATGGATCTGGCATTGGGATTATCGATTTGGCCTCGAACTCTAAGGAGCAGCCACTTCTGCTGGGAAGATACAGTCTGGCACTGTCAACTCCGTTGGGGATACATAGTCTGGCACTGTCAACTCTACTGAGGAGTGTATGTCCTGAGACAAACGCTTGGGGAAGTACAGTGGTGAGAACCTACTGGGGATTGAAGAATCCAACACTCTGATCAGCTCTGCAGGGATAAGACACCGGATTCGTCTGTTGGCGACTTCACTGGGGAAGATATTCACGATCATCTGCAGGGGATTTTAAGGAAATGCCCTGAGGGTATCTGTTCTGAATAGACGATCCAAAGCACTTAAAATTTACAGCAATTTTAAATGTTTATTAAGCATGTACCTGTAAAGCCCTTATGTGTCATGATGCAATATTTATCAAAAATTCGGACGTCATTTTTGCAAACAAAACAGTAAAATGAAAATGAAAACAAATATATACTGAATAACATGATTTTATTGATTGAATGGCCTCTGAATAGGCATTTACCTCATGAAGCAATCCCTGGAAAGAGGTAATCGCACAAAAGATAAAAACAGAAGTTAATCTAATGGCAATGTGAAATAGATTTCTATTGGGTTCCAATTCTGCTATGACTTGCCCGTCTTCAAGATCCTCCAGATGATCAGCCTTCTGAAAAGGTGATTGGACTGTTTCCTACCTTTCGAAAATTTCCCGTCACCTCAATGAAGGGTTAGGGTTTGGTGAACTCATGCAAAAAGGCAGTCCTTGACGAAGGAACCTGTAAAAAAAACACACAAAAATGTTGCCTCCTATCGAGGTCTTCCAGCTAGGAAAGCAGTAAAATGCGGGAAAAATGTAAAAGTATCACGCGGATAAAGATCTGAAGTAACAGCAGTTAGAGGAATGGGAAACCCATGGATCCTTCCAAGCTAAACACCATCAAAGAAAGTGAGTCAGTACAAGTAATCGGAATGAAACCTCCAGGGGGTATCCCATAAATAAAGTGGAAAACCACGCAAGTTATCCCTGCAAAAGTCATGTGAGCCCTCACAAAAACTCAACAAACAGGTTAGAGACAAAAAAATAGGGTAATCAAGGGTTGCCCCCAAATCAAAATGTAACCACATGAATCATGCCATTAAAATTCACAAAAAAGACATGCATCAACAGGGTATCAAATTCACCCATAATACCTCATACACTTAGAGCATTCAAATTAAAGGCATAAAGATTATGGATATAGGGCAAACCTAATTGGAGAGCTTGATTGAAATTGAGTTGCACCCGTGAGGTTTACAAAACAATCTTTAGGGTTTATGTGAGGCAGAGGTGATTCTGTGCAGTTGAGTTCCCTTCAGGGTTTGGAGGCTGCTCTGAACTCTGTTAGCTCTTCTCTCACTATCTTTTTCCTCAGGGTAATAGGAATAGAATCAATATTTGTTTCACTGAAACTCTAGTATTTATAGCCTAATATTGGTAGCTTAGTGGGCTTTTGAGAGAGGTCCAAGTCTGAGATTTTTTCTTTTATTTATTTATTTATTATTATTATTATTATTTTTTTTTTTTATTTTTTTTTTATTTTTTTAAATAAAGTTTCTTGGATCTAATTCTAATTGACATGATGAAATGCAATGTATCTAATGTTAAATGACCTAAAAATGAATGCATGCATGAGGTGTAAAGCGTATGCTTCCAGGAAAAATGAAGGGTACATTTTGGGGTATTACACTTAAGAGGTACGAGCCTATGCTACAGGAAATTCGAATTACTAAAGACTAATATACAGTCATAAAACAAAAGCGCCAACATGGTATTAAAGGGTTCCAAAATAGATTTGTCATTAAAAAATGTCAAAAGCAAAGAGAATAAAGAGAAATGCAATTTAAACTGGGAATTTTAATCAAAACTCCTCAAGTTTGGTCTTAGAGAAGTCGAGTCTAGTACCAGTCGATCATGGATTTCTTCTAGGGAGTTAAATTCAAGACCTAAGTTAAGAGCAGCTTCAACATGTTCGACACCTTTGGTTTCCTTTTCATCGACCATCTCTATGGAGGGGAGTGATTTCTCCCAGGCTATCTTAGCTTTCTCTTTTTCCAGGTTATCAATTTCATTATTTAGCTTAAGAGTCTTGCCTCAATGATGTGCAATTTGGTTGTCTAATGAGGTCCTTTTGTCTTTGTATTCTTGAAGTTTGGCTTCGAGCTTCTTGACCTCTTGTTCAGACATGCTGCTTGGGTCCCAGGACATTGCCATGGCATCTTTCACCTTTTAAAGATGAGAGCTATTTGTTTGTGATTAATGTCTTTGCATACTTAATCAAAGTAAGCCTCAAATTCAAAGAGGTACTAAACCAAGGCATCATACATCTGTTGTTTGTTGAGTTCAACCAACAAGTTTTTAATATCATCCCCGAGTCGGGCACCCCCTTCGATGGCATTGATACGGTCGACCTTGGAGATACATCAGAAGAGTGACTTGACCTAGATCCTTTCGATAACTTGCGAAGCTTTTGGAGTCTTTTGAGAGCTTTAGTTGGATTTTTTATTTTGAGAGCAAGGATTTCCTCTCGGCTCAAAGACGTGTTTGTAATTGAATCATGGACGTCAACTTGAGTTTTCTTTGGTTGTTTGTTATCAGGTTGATCATTTTCTGTAACTGGGACAGTTTCGATATTAGGCATGGCCTGCTCTTCATTGGTTTTTGTTGGGCTATCAGGTTGTAAAACATCTTAAGCCATATTATATTGAACGGATGCAGTGGTGTTGTCCAATTATCTTTTGCCTCATGGAGAATGTTGGTCGACGTTGATTTCCACTTCAGGTTGTGGAAAAGTGTCTCTTGTCTTTTTGATGGGTTGTTTGTCTAGATAAACAATTGAAATGCTAGAAGCAAAGAAGTCTAACCAATGGATGTGAGATATTGTTTCAGAAATAATTGATCAAGGGATACCTGGTAGAGTCTCTACCTCATTCTGGTTCCCTTCTTTTATTCCCTAAAAAGAGGAAAGAGTAATGAGTTGAAGCCTAAAGTAAGGTACAAAGAGGAGAATAGGGTGTGAATCAAGAAGTACCTTAGAGTCACTTTGTTTGGTTCTTCGACCGATTCGCTTTGAGGTGTGTTTGCTTTTTGATTTTTAGTTGGGAGAAGGTCTTGAACTTCCTCTCGATTATTTTCTTTCTTATCCTTTTCTTTTGTTGCTTCTACTTCTTCATTGTTTTGGTTGGATGGACCGATAGTCGAGGTGGTGGTATCTTTCTTGGGATTCCATTTTTTGGGAGTTCCTTTCTTTTGATGGTTTGTGTTTGGAGAAGCTCTAGGTTTTAACCCTGAGAAGATAAGATCTTCCTCAGTCTCCTTTGAGCTTTCTTTTTCAGCCTGAACTTTTGTTGGCTTTATAGTAGCCTAAAAGTAAAGTCAAACGAGACATCTGGTTTTTACGAAAAAATATCACAAAAGAAGGTCAAAATCATTGAGTACCTGATTCGAAGTGGTTGTAGACTTCTTCTTTTTCTTGGATTTGGTAATCGGGGAGTCAGGGTCATTCTTTCAATTTTGAAAGATGAACTGTTAGAATCATCTCAAACAATGAGGAATGGTCAGAGAAGAAAGAAGTACCTTTTTCTTTGTCTCTTCTGTCTTATTAGTTTCTCCTATGTTGGAAGGTCCTTCATCATTAAGGTCAGTTTGTGCTTCAGGCTCACCTGCAATCGAAATGTAATAAAATTAAAGATATGAATAATTCAAAGACAATAAATATATACCTTATGGTTCTGGATTTTCTGGTAGGCCGGAGAAGGAAACATATAATCTCTTCCGGAAGTTGTCTTCTTTAAAGTGGCTATTGAAGTACTGTGTCCACCAGTTGTGGTATTCGACGGTCATGAAAATGATTGATGAAATTCGAAAGTAGCATGTTTGGGGACTTGTTTATAGGAGAATGAAGTGCAAGCTTTGTAGTCTGCAATGGTGAATCTCATTTTCGACCAGTAGATATCATCTTCATGAATGTAAAGTGAGCATGGAAGCATTTGTCTAAAGCCAATTGTTTGGCCACTAAGTTAGGCTAGTAGCCAATGAAACCATAGTCAGGAGTCTCAGCTTCAATTCTTATGGATAAAAGTGTAGGGTTCGGAAAGGTTACCCAAACAGAGTTTGACATGGCAGCCGCTGAAGGAGAGACCCCTAGAAACCTTTTCCTGAACCAGGACGAACCCACACATAGATCCATGAAAGGGGCCATTGTTGAAGCAAAAATGGTTGGTTCTAGGAAGAGATTGATGTATTTCATAAGTATCTTTTGCGAGGTTTTTTTTAGGAATACTCAGAGCAATCCTGGTGCCTTCGATAGCTCTGCAGTCATATTATGCTATCAAGGCTGGAGAGGTAGTGATGTGAAGTTTTGGTTCGAATATATCGTTTAGTAAAAGTTGCAAAAGCTACAAAGGACTTGAATCCAGGAAAGACTTCTTGGTTTCCGAGAGATATTTTAATATATAAGAGGATTCTCCAAGTGATTGGTAGAGATTTTCCAGGAGAAGTTTTCTTAATGAGATGTGTTGACTTTCATGGAGTTGAATGGCGAAAGGTACGAATTTCTTGGTAACTTGTAAAGAGCTAGAGTATAAAACATGATGATAAAGCCAAAGGGTCAAGAAGTATATGTGCTCCTGGTCAGAGGCTTTAGTGTTTTTCCTGTCATGGTTATTGAGCATGAAATTTCTGAATCCGAATCGTTCGATGGAGAATTTGTTGGTGGTTTCTAAGGTTGAAGTAAAAGTGTCACCTAAAAGGCTTAATCCTGTGATGTCTACTACATCAAACAGAGTTGGCATTAACATTCCACAAGGAAATTGGAAAGTTTTGGTTGAACCTTCCTAGAAGAAGATCGATGCTAATAACATGGTTGGATTATACCTAGGTCTAGTTCTAGATATCTCGACCATGTCATAAATGCCTAGGTTTTCCCATTGTTCTTTCCTCTAGGGTTGAACTTTATCGAGCCAAACAATGTATTCCTTAGTAGGAGCAGGTGGGGCAGATCGAAATACTCATGCAGGTCTGACGACATGGTGACAGGGAAGCCTAGGAAAAAGTTCTTAACTTTTCTAGCTTGTAACCTGGCAGTTGGATAGGGCCCCAAGAAAGCAAAGAGTTTGTTGGGTAGAGAAAAAAGAATGAGTACATGTTTGGCCTAGTTAGAGATATTTTCTTTTGACAATGGAGGTTCATGGATGAAATCTCTTCCTTTTTCATCTTCCTCTGGTGGGATGGTGAAAACTACCAGATTCATTCTCATGTCAAGCTTGGAAGATGATGCCTTTGTGGATTCCACTACTGAAAGTAGAAGCGTTTTAAGGAGAAATAAAAGTTTTTTCTTTCTGCACAAGGAAGTTTTTTCTTTCTGCACGTGGAATAGTTGAAGCGATTTTGTGTGTTACAAAATGGGGAATTAATGTGAGTGGAGAAGTTAAAGTAGACATGCATATCCATGACTTCCTGAAAAATAGGAATGATGATGAAATTCTGAACAAATCTCATTGAAAATGGTAATTCCCTCGTAAAAAAGTGTAATAATGACAATGACGTCAGCGGAGAAGTGGAAGAAGTGTCAAAAAATACGTTCTAAAAAACCACATTTCGTTTTTTTGATTTGATTCAAAACATGACATTTTGTGGGGCAATTTGTTAACTTGGATTTTTCGACCTGACTATAAATGGCAAGCAAGAGTAAGTGTTCCATGATAAAGCTATTGAACATATCAAAAACTATACTTGTGGCAAGTGCGGCCGAAGTAGTTGAAGGTCGATGGGCGTTAGTAGCATCTGTGGACTTAGTGAAAATTCAAATGCTCTGAGTTGGTTATTTGATTTGTTTGGAAGAGCATAAATTAGATTAAAACAAGTGGTTACTCGAAAACACGTGGAGGCTCGTCGAAGATAATAGTTGCATGGAAGTAAAACATGTCATGATTTGTTTAATCGACCATTTTTAGGTAGTTATTTTAGATTAGTATATAAGGGGGAGCTTGTTTACGTTATAAGGGTCCGCAATTGCACTCATATTTCTACATATTCAAAGTATATGCGTAATTGAGAAACAAGTGAAGAAAATGTACGTATGTGTTCCACGTTTTTAAATTCCAAGCACTTTTACATTCAAGCTTTTTTCTGCATTCATTTACATTTTGATCATTTACCAGTTTATATTCATTTTTAGATTTTGATTTCATTTATCTTTCTCTTCAAAATCTTTTACATTCCAAGTCCTGTCAAAATTTCACATTTTTATATTCACAATGCATCTTCGATTTCAACATAACATGGTGTTCAAAAGTTTATATTCACACAAATATGTTATGGGAGATTTTCGAGTTTTATCCCTTAAGTATTAATATAAACTTATTTTGTTTACCAAATTTACCAGTAAACAAATATTAACCGAGGAGTAAAAATTATTATTATTTTTTGTATATTTTTGTTTGAACCTGTATTACAAAACCATATTTTGTCCATTTCTATAGTAGAAACATTGTACCTTTTGCCCATTTCTCAAATAGAAACATTGTACAAAAACATATTCATCGTTTGCACCATTTTCAAATCCAAAATTGCACACCTTATAATTTTACAAAAAACACTAAAATAAATGATTAACCAACAAAAGCAATAACCAAAATGTAAAGTCGTGTAGGCACTCCAAAAGTTTTCTTTTATAATTTCTCACTGGTCGTTAACCGCCTATTATTTGAACAATATTTGAAACCAATTAGGATGATCAACAAAAACAACATTAAATCTTTAGTAAAAATAACAAAAAAAAGTAAAATGAATCGCTATGCCGGATACATCCACCGTAAATAAACTAGACCACAAATTCTATAATGTCAAAAAATGACGGAGGAGAAAACATCTCTAATTGAGACAAGATGATTGCAGCCTTATGTCCAAACTCATCTAAATTTCCAAGATCAATGACTTTACTACATAGAACATTGAAGAATAAGAAGAATATGGTAAAATTACCCTTACATTTTTGTTCAAAGGCCACTGATAACCACTGGTATAAGTTGTTGCATCAAGACATGACAATCATGAGATTTTAAGCCAACTCCTTTGAGATCTTTCGTTGACACAAGTTTCTTCACACTTGATGAGTACCCTGAAGGAACTTTGATACCCTGCAAACAATTGCAAAAACTTTTTTTTCTTTTTTAGACCGATTGTGACATGTTAGGGGAAAATATGTTATATTTCCTATATCTTTTGGGGATAACTCTTGCCGTATACCAATCACCACCATATCTTGACGGGATTTCTTAGTATATTTTGTCTTGCCTTTACTCTTGAGAAGTATTCCAATCAAACTATCACATACATTTTTCTCCACATCCATTATTGTAGCGGTAAATTAATGATCATCAAGCAATGGATGAGCTTAACGTCAATAAAACCAGAGTCGCCACCATGCTTTTATTGTTTCCAAAGGAAAAGGGAAAAGTACGAACAAAACACAAAGATAATAAGTTTTCAAATCAAAACTAATAAAATTCAAGAGATTACAGGTAAGGGGTCTGGTTACACAGAGGGAAGGTGTTAGCACCCAAAGTGTCTTAGGTACTCCTAGGGAGCCCTTCTTTATGTGTGCATATGTGTTTGGTATAAAAGATGTTTGAGAAAAATAGAGTGTGAGGATGAGAAAAGAATTAATTGATTATATTTTTGTTTTTGACAAGACCTTCGGTCTTGTGCCTACGTACCAACATAAAAATGAGGGATCAAAACCTCGTAGTTCGTGGTAAAAATTTCAAAGTTGGTAAACTGCTTTTAACAAAAAAAATTAAATGAAAAGGCACAAAGGGCCAAAAGTTTGAATGAAGTTGTTAGTTCTTTTTGTCTTTTTGAAATTTTAAGTCAATATGATTAAGTTTATTTACAAATTTGGTTAAGAAAAGATTTTAAAAATTCAATGGCATAAGGCCAAAGTTTCTAATCATTAAAACAAAGTCTAAGTTTAAAATCACAAACAAGGAAGTTTTTGGGAAGGGGGAGAGGTTTTCAAATTTAAGAAGTGGGAGGAGATGAAGAGACTATCCTAAGCACAAACTTAAAAGTTAATGGTTGAAAAGATCTAATCAATGGGATGCAATCCAATAGACAAGAATGTCATATAGAAACCTATTTTTCCTTGGACTTTAATCAAGGAATAATCAATAAGAAATGAACACTATCCAGACATCATGAAGATCAAGGCATCAAATAAAGATGGCCACATCCAAGCAAGCAATTTCCATAGCTAGCAGTCTTCTTTGTCTTCCAATGTATCAGATGAAATATGACTTGATCAACTCAGAACAAAGCATCATACAAAGGATCAAAATAACAATTAAGCACAAAGGTAGAGTAACAGATGGATTCAAACAAAAACCCAAGGCTTGCATCAGATGAAGGCTCAATCTCAAGATAACTTAGTCTCATAATGTTGGCATTGGCCAAGTGCTTTTTGCATAGGGAATGTTGCCTAATCCTAAGTCCAAAAGTTCAGATCAAATTCAATAGTCCACTAGATGTTTTTAGGGTTTTTGTTATTATTAGGTATTTTAAGGTCCTAAGACCACAAATAAAACCAAACCACACAAACAAATATATACAATCACAGGATATGGCTCAAATGAGCAAAGTGAAAATGACATAAACATACTCAAGTTAAATGAAATGGAAATGAAAATGAATGATAAATGACTGAAATTTAAATTGCATAAAGTAAATGTCTTAAAAGTTAAAGTAATATTAACAAGTGTGAGTCAAATTTAGCTAAAAGTTAGTCAAGTGTTAGTGGTGATTTTTTTAATTGATTAAGTCATTCTTTGGAGAACAATCAACCATTCATTCGCAAGTATGAATCCTTAAACCAAGACATCTTCCATGACAAGGGCTCCAACTTGGATAATTCAACAAGTATTCCACTAGCTCTCATGAAAGGAAAAAAGGTCAAGTCTCCACACAATGCCATGAAGAATGGGAGACTTACAATCTCGCTTACTAGAATGCTATGCCTTAAGGGTCAAATTTAGCTCTATGTTAAGCAAATGTAATTGGACTTATATAGAAGTCACAACTATCTAAGGCCGGGAAATATAAATTTAGGTGTTAATCCATGTTAGATATTTGGTATGAAGAACCAAACTCCTAAAACATACCACACACTAAAAGAAAAGATTAAGAGGGAGGGACCTATCTCAGTCATACTTGTATTGGTTCATCTGACACAAGGTCATTGATAAACCAATTAGCCTTTAGACATTAGAGATTTCATTGGTCAAATGGGGGAATGAGAAAGAATAGGGATGCAGATGAAGATGGTGGGGAAGATAGAAACACAAATTGATCATGAGAGGAATTTCATCAAATCAAAACCATCCATTCATTTTGGGAGATGAAATGTACATTTCATAAATCCCCTAAATCTGATGGTTTTGATCTAAGAAAATTTAAATCATCCTTAACCAAGGCCCAAATAGAAAGTCAATCATCACAAGACCATAACAATGGCTCAAAATATTTGTAAACATTTAATCATTTAAAAATCAATTTAAGAATGAATTAAAATACATTTTTATTTGATCAAAACCTAAAATCCCTTCAAAACACCAAATAAATGGGCATGGGATTTATCCTAGGTCAAACAAGGTCAAAGGACCTTAGACAAAAAATTTCACTATTTTTGAAAAATCAGAAGTATTTTTAAACAATTAAACATATGCCCAAAAAAATTTAATTCATGAAAAATATCAAATTAATCCAAACAATAACTTTAATTCACAATATGGAATAGAAAAATATTTAAAGATTTTTGGTGAAAGTCCCATATTTTTTGGATTAAAAATGAAATTTCTATGAATTAAACAAAATAAATAGATTAAATGAAAAATCAGAAATTAAAAAGAAATTAGAAAAAACAAGGGCCATCAAATCTCCCTCATTAATTTAGGTGGCAGATCTGATGGTCACGCACGTGCTATCCATGGTGGACTTAAGTCAATGCAATGCACACGTGGTAATTCAAAAGAATGACTAAGATTAAAACATTCAAACATGATCAGATGGCCAGGAGGCGGCCAACACACCACTAGAGCTTGGGCTCCGATCATCTTCTCCGGTGAACCTCACCGGACTGGTCCCCCTTCATCTCAATGAAAAATGAAAAACAAGGACACTATTTCAAAGAAAAATGCTCAGGAGCTCAAATCTGGCCTCAAATTTCTCCAATTCCAAGTATATCAAAAGATACAGGGATTTGAATTTTGAGGATCATGAACTGAGTTGCTTCGATTTAACCTCAAAGCAACTCAATCTTGTTGCCTACATTGGTAGGACTTCAGCCAACCAAAAATCAAAGAGAATGGTGAAAAATTGAGAGAGAATCGAAGAGATGAAGTTTCTAAAAAATCACCTTCGAGGGAGCTTGAATCTTGCTTGATCTTACTTCCAATTGGGCTTGGCTTGACTTTAGAAGCTTGTAGGAAGTTAATTGGATCAAGGAAGGGCTTGGATTCTTGGAGTTTCAACTTCAAAACAGTGAAATTGAAATTCGATTTTCAATTGAAAACCTTCAAGTCTATCCTCTAATGGTAAGGGGTATGGTTGCAGGATCAAAGCTTGGGCAAGGTGTTCTCAATTCTGAGCAAAAGGGATTGTATTTATAGGCAATGCAATTGATTTCCACAAACTTCCATCAAAATGCCAAAAATAGTAATTCTCACTTGCATGGATGCATGGGCGCGTGATAGGCCCATCAAATGATGTCAAAAGGTCCAAAATTGATCATGAGCAATGCTGAAAGTGTGTCATGGATTCATGCAATTGGAAATGAAAAGTGGTCATGAGATTCTCCCAAATGAGGTGATCTTGGACTTTTTAGAAAGGTGAGATCAAGGGAACAACTTTTATGTTGAACACTTTTCCATTTGAAGCTTGTATCATGATGAATTTTGAGGTGGAAGTTTGGAAAATCAAATATAAATGAAATTTTTCTATGTACCAAGTCAAATGTTCACTTCTTCCACCTTGAATAACTTTTGTTATGGGCTTCAAATGGAAAACATTCCTTCATCAAAGTTGTAGCTCTTTCAAAAATATTCAATATGGTAACAAGTTTGACCTTATTTGGATTTGGCATGAAGGAGTTATGCATTTTAGAAGTCGAGGAAAATTGTTTGTTCAATGGTAATGACCCCAAATGACCTATAATGTTTCCTCTTGGCACATGCCTTTGCAAGTTGAATTTGAGGTTCTTAAAAAAATCAAAGTTGGATAGGACATATTTAAATTTATCTTGAAACATTCATGGACTTCATCTCATATAAATTGATAAATTTATGGTCCTTAGAAGTTGACCTCCTAACTAGGATTCAGACAAAATGACTTATAATCTTTCACCATAAGAAATGACTTTACAACCAAAAAAATCTCTTAACCTAAACATGAAAGTTGTTTGTAATGTCATAAGTAGTAACGTTTCTCTTAGAATCATTTTCATATGACAAAAATTGAAGGAGATAGGGTTTAGGGAACCCCAGTTTTGACCAGTTGACTTTCTCTTGTCAACCACCATGAACCAACTTGTAAACTTGAAGTTCTCTTGATATCTAGAGCTCATGGAGGATAATATATGCATAAGATGATGTATAATGAAGTATCCCTTTAAATATTAGATCAATTGTTGAAGAAACTTGCTGAGGAAGTTACACAAGATACCTAGATGAATTAGGGTTTCCAAGGCAAACAAGCTCAAATTCTTGATGAATTCTTGATCAAAATGATAGATGAAGATCATGGGGATCCATATATGATGTATAGAAGAAATGTAAACCATCTCTTTATTAATCTCCTTTCACTAAGGATCACAAACCCTAATTGTGAACTTGATAAGGCATAGGTGGATGCAGACACTACCTGCAAAATAAACAAAGTTATACATAGATATATTTTTGGTATTTGGGTTAGTAAATAATGAAAAACAAAGTATGATACAATAAAATGTGCTTGGTGATCTCTCCCAATGCAACCCCAATGGATGTGGGGTAAGGAAGATGCCAAGGTGTGATCCCAACGCCAATGCAAATGATGAGATAACATGAGGGATGTTAGGGTCAAAATGGGGGTCTTACAGCTGCCCCTATTTAGGAATATTATAACTGAAGATGTGAAGGTTAAAATCTTTGTATCAAATCAGTAGAATGAACTTAAATTACAACATATATAAACAAATTTTGGTCCCTAAGAGACCTCGTGATGCATATGATATAAATGTTAAAATAATCTTTGTGGGGAATATATTTCCACAAATGAAAAGAATCCGGAAGAGTATGAAGGTCCATAGGAGCTTGATGCATTCCATAAGGAAAACCCAATAGGGAGACAAAGACTCTAGGGGGAATAAAAAGCTTTGTGTAGGCCAGGCTACGACTTACAAAAAAACTGCTGAAAACACGAGGGGATTTCCATGAAAATAAATCAATGGAAGGACTCAATCCGAGGATAAGGGAAATCTGCAGGGGAAATTGGTAGATTAGAAAAAAGCTGATATACCTGAATCAAACAGGAAAAGGCGATTCCACTGAGGAAATACTCATTGAAACTCAATTGGGGAAGAATGAACTTCAGCATAGGAGTACCAGAGATATATTATCTATTATCGATTACTGGGTAGAAAGACAATATACTCTGACAGAGGGACATCTGTTACCGGTTAAGGTAAACATATCGAGGATGACTCACTGAGGAGAAAGACATGTATTCATTACTTGTTATTGGGTAAGAATAACCTAATGGGGAGAGAACTCAAATAGGATTTACAACTACCGGTTACTGGGCAGAAGACCAAAGAGAGAGTATTCATCACCTAATTAAAGTGAACATAACAAGGATAAACTCAAAGGAAGAATATTCGTCATCGGTTAGGATGAACATGTCAAGGATAGACCTCCTGGGGAATGGGGAAGAGTCTCTGTTACCGGTTAGGGTAAATATATCAAGGATAAACTGTCAGGGAGAAATAGGAATTATATATATCAATTACTGGATAGAATACCAAAGAGAGAATATTCGTCACCGGTTAGGATGAGCATATCAAGGATAGACTCAGAGGGGGAAGATAAAGCAGGAATTACAACTATTGGTTACTAGGTAGAACACCGAAAGGGAGAGAAAATCAGTCACTAGTTAAAATGAACATATCAAGGATAGACTCTGTGGGGAATAAGAATATGCATTACAACTACCTTTTTACTGGGTAGAAAACCGCAAAAGGAAGAATATCCGTCACCAGTTCAAGTGAACATATCAAGGATAAACTACTTGGGGATACGTGAAAATGACACCGCAGGAGAAGTAGATTACATTTTTCCGGGTATTCGGAAAAATTAAAGTACTCAAGAATCGAGAAGAATATTACTAGTTACTGGGTAATAGACTCTTAGGGGACCAAAATATCTATCTAGGTTATAGCTAGAAATAAACGGTCAAACAAAGACTCAACCCAATGAGGATATAACTCAAGGGGAGCAGTTCCATCCAGATAATTAACTGGGGAGGAAACTAAAATATTCATCCACGAGGAAATAACTCAGTGGGGAATGAGAAAGGTTAAACTCTTTCTGCTTAATGGGTTGACACTCTACAATTAAAGGAGGACAGACACACCAAATCTGCATGGGGAGATAAAATCACAAAGGCATGATATCAGAAGAAAAATCAATGCGATAAGATGCACAGTGAAATATTTGATGATGTGTTTTATGCATGAATATGCATGTATATGATTTATGATTATGCTGACAAACACAACCAAGGATACAAATAACAAAGATTTAAATCACTGTTGTAACACTCGGCTAATCTCAACAAGATGGAAACACCGACTGGAGAAAATTCTAGGGATGAAAATAAATCATCTGGCTAGGAACAAATCAACTCTAGCTAAGAAAGTCATGGAGAAAATGCTTCAAATCAATCACACATGTCGAGGATAGAGAGAAAATCTGCTGAGGACCAAAATTGTCAACACTGCGAGGAATTTTAGTCAACACCATATCCAATGGGGAACCCTGCAGGGGACAAAAACAAACAGATATTACTTAGAATCCGATACCGCCTGGGAACAAGGGATCTTCCTAACAGAAGATGAACTCCGATGTGGAATATAAGAGATAAAACTTTGTATGGGGATCTAAGAAAATTGATGGAGATGTTATGACCAAGATCATCACATTCCTCAATAATCAACAAATTCTTCTTGGAAATTTCGAAATAAACCAATTCCAAGGCAACGATAACCGGATCCGATTCACACAAAGGATAAATTGTCGAAGTTATGCAACACCATTATGCAAATGAGAACCAAATAAAGGTTCAGGATTTCCAGGGTCTAATCATAGGACTGGGGGATACCAAACATGAACACCTCAGCTGGGGAACATGAATTTGCAAAAGGGATCAATCATCAGTTCAACTAGAGACGAGACCCACTGGCTTTATTAGGGATGATGAAATATTTGGGGAGGAACTCATCAACCAAACCGGGGATAAATGATGAACTGTTGGGGAGGAAAATAGTTACCAAACCAACTGCTTAGTGAAAACCAATAATGCTTCACACTTCAAGACTTACCTGTTCTCAGATTGATGTTGACATTCTTTATTGAAATTGATTATTCTTAAAGTGACTGTTTTTATTATTTTAAGAAAAATAATTATTATTCATTAATTTATTTCAAAATTATCATCATAAAAATTCAATTTAATTTAGCATAAGTAAATAAGAATAGAATAAATTGGATAAAGGCTTGACTTTATTTAATAGAATGGTAGTTCATAAATGATGAGACTCCGTAGATCTTTACAAAGATTGAAAACTGGTCATTTACATGGGAAAGGACTACATTGAATACAATGATCACTACTCTCTCTAACAAATTCACTATCCATTGTGCTTGTCTTTAGTTGAGAATGATGAATTAGAACCAAATGACTTTCTCAAAACCAGTTTCCATGATTAGGACTAATCGAATGCAGTTACTTTCCATAATCCCTAATTTATTCCTAGATTTCCCCAAGGTGGAGTACACAATCTACCGGGATAAATTTTCTATTTTATGTCTCTAATTTTTTGCCTAATCTCCCTTTCCGGTTTTCAATCCACCGAGATGCTCTTTTTTGCCTAAGCCGCTCTTACGGGTTTTCAACTTAGCTAGCTGTTCTTTTCTTTTTAGGCGAAGTATCTTTTGTCTGCATCGACATTCACAAGACGAGTGAACTCTTCACCATCCATAGTTGTAAGGAGCAAAGCACCACCTGAGAAGGCTCTCTTAACAACATATGGGCCTTCATAATTAGGAGTCCATTTGCCCCTAGCATCAGGTTTGGAAGATAAAATCTTCTTGAGCACGAGGTCACCTTCTCTGAATACACGAGGCTTGACCTTCTTATCAAAATCTTTCTTCATTCTTTATTGATACAACTGACCATGACATATCACAGTCAATCTCTTCTATTCAATTATATTCAATTGATCATATCTGGTATTGAACCATTCAACTTCTGTTAACTTGGCTTCCATCAAGACACACAATGATGGGATCTCAATCTCCACGAGGAGCACAACTTCCATACCATAAATAAGAGAGAAATGGGTTGCCCCTGTTGAAGTGCGGATGGATGTACGGTACCCATGCAGAGCAAATGGGAGCATCTCATGTCAATCTTTGTATGTTACAACCATCTTTTGGATGATCTTATTAATGTTATTGTTTGCAGCTTCAACAACCCCATTCATCTTGGGTCTGTAGGGAGAAGAATTATGATGTGCAATCTTGAAGTCTTTTCTAAGAGCTTCCACCATATTATTGTTCAAGTTTGATTCATTATCAATAATGATCTTGCTTAGCACACCATAACGACATATAATATGATTCTTGATAAACCTTACAACAACTTGCTTGGTCACATTTGCATATGATGTCGCTTCAACCCACTTTGAAAAGTAATCAATAGCCACTAGAATGAAATAATGTCTGTTCGAAGCTTTGGGCTCAATCATACCAATCATATCAATTCTCCACATGGAGTAAGGCCATGGAGAGGAAATGACATTCAACAATGTTGGAGGAACATGAATCTTATCTACATAAATTTGACACTTGTGGCATTTCTTCACAAACTTGCAATAGTCAGATTCCATTGTCAGCCAATAGTAACATGCTCTCAACATCTTTTTAGCCGTAGCACGTACATTGAAATGAGTACCAAAGGAACCTTCAAAGACTTCAGTTATCAATAGGTCTGCTTCGTGTTTATCCACGCATATGAGAAAAACCATATTGAAGTTTCTCATATAAATCACATGACCATTCAGGTAAAAGTTGCCAGGTAATCTTCTTAAAGTCTTCTTATCTTTCAAAGATGCCCCAGGCGGGTAGACCTGACTTTGAAGGAAACACTTGATATCAAAATACCAGGGCTTTTCATATTTGACTTCTTCAACAGCAAACACATGAGTTGGCCTATCAAGACGCATTACGGTCAAATTAGGAACCTCATTCCAAAATTTCTCCAGAATCATTGAAGCCAACGTTGTAAGAGCATCTGCCATACGGTTTTCATCTCGAGGGATATTGTGAAACTCAACCTTTGTAAAGAAAGTTTAAAAAATCGGGTTGATACGCATAGTCTCTATAGGGTTTCAAACCGGGTTGATTCGTCTCCCATTCACCTTTGATCTGATTCATAACCAAAGTTGAATCTCCATAGACGTCAAGATACTTTATTCTAAGATCAATGGCCTCTTCGAGCCCCATAATAAAGGATTCATACTCATTGTTTGTACACTTGAAATTCAATCTAGTTGTAAACGAAAAATGAGTTCCTTGAGGAGTAATAATCACTGCCCCAATGCCATTACCATATGAGTTAATAGCTCCATCAAATACCATTCCCCAACGGGAACCAGGTTCTAGCCCTTCTTCAAGCAACGATTCATCACAATATTTCATCTTCAAGTACAAAATCTCTTCCTCATGAAAATCATACTTCACTGACTGGTAATCTTCAATAGGTTGGTGAGCCAAATGGTCAGCCAAGACACTACCCTTATTTGATTTTTGAGATCGGTATTCAATATCATACTCAGATAACAACATTTGCCAACGGGAAATCCTCACAGTTAAAGCAGGCTTATCAAAGATATACTTGATTGGATCCATTTGGGATATCAACCAAGTTGTATGATTCAACATATATTGGCGCAAGCACTTAGCAGCCCAAGCTAATGCGTAACATGTCTTCTCAAGCATAGAATACCGAGTCTCACAGTCGGTGAACTTCTTACTGAGGTAATAGATTGCATATTCTTTCTTTCCAGATTCATCTTGCTGACCGAGAATGCAGCCCATACTCTCATCAGGCACAGTTAAATAAATGATTAACGGTCTTCCTTCAACAGGCGGAGACAGAACCGGAGGCTCAAGCAGATACTCTTTGATACTATCAAAAGATTTCTGGCAATATTCGGTCCAATCACAAGACTGATCTTTCCGAAGAAGCTTGAAAATATGCGCACATGTGGTAGTCATATGCGATATGAATCTTGAGATACAGTTCAAGCGGCCCAGAAAACATCTGACTTGCTTCTCAGTTTTGGGTGCAGGCATTTATTGTATTGCTTTGACCTTGGCAGGATCAACTCCAATACCCTTCTCATTAACAATAAAGCCCAACAACTTACCAGAACGAACACCAAAAGTACACTTATTGGGATTCAAGCGGAGTTTATACTTCCTCAAACGCTGGAATAGCTTCAACAAATTCTCAACATGTTCTTCTTTATCACTTTGGGATGTGGCACCATCATTCTTTAATTTGGAAATCATATCATCAACATAGACTTCAATCTCTTTCTGCATCATATCATGAAAAAGAGTGGTCATAGCTCTTTGGGATGTGGCACCAGCATTCTTTAAACCAAAAGGCATCACTCTATAACAGAATGTTCCCTAGGGTGTAATGAATATGGTCTTCTCCATATCTTCAAGTGTCATCTTGATTTGATTATACCTAGAAAATCCATCCATAAATGAAAAGACTTTGAATTTAGATGTATTGTCTACCAACATATCAATGTGTGGCAGATGAAAATCATCTTTCGGACTAGCTTTGTACAAATCTCTATAATCAACGCACATGCAGACTTTTCCATCCTTCTTAGGAATAGGCACAATATTGGCCACTCGATGCGGATACTCAGAGCTAACAAGAAAACCAGTATCAATATGCTTATGCACTTCGTCTTTGATCTTCACTACCATATCGGGATGCGTTCTTCTTAACTTATGCTTGACCGACGGGCATTCTGGCTTCAACGATAATCTATGCTCCACAATCTCAGAATCCAACCCAGACATGTCTTGATAGGACCAAGCAAACACATTAGAATAATCTCGAAGAAGAACAATCAACCTCTTCTTAGCTTCTGGACACAGTTGAGACCCAATCTTGACTTCCTTCACATCATTCTCGGAATCCAAGTTGACTAGTTCAACCTGCTCTTCAAACAATTGAATGGCTTTTTCCTCGTGCTCAAGTAAACGAGATAATTCATCAGATATTTCCTCATCATCATTATCTTCCTCAGCTTCACTCACAGGGAAATCAAAGTTTGAAGAGGGAGTAGGATCACTGTATTCAATGGGTTTGAGAACCAACCTGTATAATGATTCAATATTTTGATTTTAGAAAAGTGGAGTGCAAACAAATATGATGCAGGTGAAAAGATAATTATTTTTATGCTTTTTGTGATTACCATTTTCAGAAAAAGAAAAAAGTGAAAATAAAACATCATAGATATGGATGAATAAAATTGTATTTTATTGATGATAATAATAAAATGCCCAACAATGTTCACTTCTCCCTTAGGCGTAGAAGAAGGATTTTCTTAAAACAAATAAAGCAAATTACTTAGAACGATGAATGACAATAGGAACATCAACAACAATCCAGTTGTTGCAAGTCTGGCCATGCATCACAAAGTTGGCACAAGCTTCGTCTTCATCACTACTATCTTCAATAATGGCAGTTGAGTGTTGATCATTTCTATGAATGAATCCTCCACTGCAAAAAATTGGTTGCATAACTTTGGCTTTGGTGTTGAACGAACCTGGTTGAAATCCCAATCCGGCTCTATTCTTGTTCTCGCCAATCTCCACAACATGACCCCACTTGTCTATGCTGCTAGCTTGAATAGCCTCTTGTGCATCTTTCAAAAAAGACATGGGTGCCCCAGCTTTCTTCAATTCATCAGCAATGGAAAAAACTTGGAACGGTGTTCCAACTTCCTCCTTAGCATCAACATAAGTGAAAGGCGATAAATGGCTCACCAATAATTCCTTATCTCCAACAACAGCGACAGGCTTGCCATTCTTCACAAATTTCAGCTTTTGGTGTAGAGTAGACGTTATTGCTCCAGCCTCATGAATCCATGGCCTTCCCAACAAGAAACTGTAGGCCAAGTGGATATCCATTACCTGGAAAGTAATCTGGAAATGACTCAGACCTATCTTTACTGGAAGGTCCACTTCACTAATGATGGTTTTACGAGAACCGTCGAACGCTTTGACGATCACGTCACTGTATCTCATTAGGTCTCCTTGATAAGAGAGTCTTGACAGAGTTGATTTCGGAAGCACATTCAAAGATGACCTTGTATCAACCAACACATTGGCCAGAGCGTCCTCTTTGCAATTCATCTAAACATGGAGTGCCAAATTGTGATTCCTTCCTTCCTCAGGAAGTTCTTAATCACAAAAGCTCATATTATTACAAGAAGTAATATTGGCACCTATGTGGCCAAACTGATCCACGGTCACATCATGCTCAACATAAGCCCGCTCTAGCACTTTCTACATTGCTTCCCTATGTGCTTCAAAATTCATCAACAGTGATAGGACGGAGATCTTTGACGGAGTCTGGAGAAGCTGCTCCACAACATTGAATTCACTCCTTTTTATTAACCTTAACACCTCATCATCATCGTTAACCTTCAACTTGCTGGATTCAACAGACTGACACGTTGGAGTACTAACTGGATTCACTACAGGAATCTCTGCTTTCTTACTTGCTGCAACATCTTCTACTATCTTTGGAAACACGGGACTGAACATACGACCACTACGGGTCACCTTCACAATATCTGCAATATTCACCATCGAGTCTGCGACTGGTAGAGGAACCACTTGACCATCTTCAATCATAGTGGCATTGTATTTATATGGCACAACTTTATTGGATGCATACGGGATAGGGCCTATTAACCGTATAACCAATGGCGATACCGGTCTATTAACATTATTTCTGTTGCTACTATCAAACTGGATAACTACCCGCTCAGAGGTCTTAAACACTGGTACAATAATATTCACATCTCCCATATCCCTTGACTGTTGAATCTGGATTACATTCTCATCAAAGAATTTCTGGATATCCCTTTTGACAACCATACACCCATGGGGGTTCACGCTACAAATGACACAACCATCTTGGTCATGTTCACAGTCATTGATTAAACACAAGGTCTTATGCATCTCCATTAGAGATCTTTGGATACATTGTACATCAAAAACTCTAAAATTCCCTGGACAGTTGTCCACCATGTTGACATAAGTGTTACCATGAGCAGGCAACAAATTGGCTTTTACGTTCGGCGCTCTGTCCTCAAAGGACACCATACCACTCTTCACAAGCTTTTGCACTTCCTATTTTAGCGGATAGCAGTTCTCAATATCATAGCCAGGGGCTCCCTGGTGAAAAGCACAATGAAGGTCAGGTTTGAACCACCATGATAGTCGCTCAGGAATTTGTGGAGGATTTCTTGGTTGAATGAGATTTTTGAGGACCAATGACGGGTACAACTCTGCATAAGTCATAGGAATAGGGTCAAAGGAGACCTTCTTCCTCTCAAAGTTTTGTTGATGCTGATTGTTGTTGTTGTAGTTGGTTCTTTGTTGCGGTTGTTGATGTTGTTGTTGCTGAATTGGAACTAATTGATTGTTGGAATTGTTGGAAAAAAACGAAACTACTGAGGAAACTTGATGTTGATGTTGACGGGGTTGAGAACTCTTTCTGACATGAGGCCTCCTCTTCCTCCCTACTAACACTGAATTAGTTTCTCCCTCCTTCCTCTTGGAGAAACTCCCACCATATTTTTTGCTGGATGATGCTTCTTCTTTAGACAAACGTCCTTCACGGACTCCTTCTTCTAGCCTCATCCCCATGTTTACCATTTCGGTAAAGTCATTGGGGGAACTTGCAATCATACGTTCATAATAAAACAAACTCAACATCTTCAAGAAGATCTTTGTCATCTCTTTCTCTTCAAGAGGTGGACTTAACTGAGTAGCAAGCTCTCTCCATATCTGAGCATACTCTTTGAATGTATCCTTATCTTTCTGAGACATAGACCTCAACTGGTCTCTGTCAGGCGCCATATCCATATTATACTTATATTCCTTGACAAATGCCTCACCTAAGTCATTGAAAGTACGAATTCTTACACTGTCCAAACCCATATACCACCTTAAAGAAGCTCCAGTCAAACTGTCTTAGAAATAGTGAATCAACATTTGATCATTATCAGTTTGAGTAGATATTTTTCTGGCGTACATCATAAGATGGTTTAGTCAGCAGGTTTCCCCTTTGTACTTTACAAATTCTGGGACCTAGCAGAGTTCGGCAGCACTCTTCCCAAACAAGTCTTTCCGTCTCAAGGTCTTTAACCCTTTGCACAACTCGAGGAATTGATCTTTTATTTCATCCATCTTCTCATATACATCTAGGCCCTCAGACGACTCATAATGGTAGATAGTGTCCTCAACACAAGGAATAATGTGAAAACTAGAGATGGCACTAACATGACCGGGCTAGATGCCGACAGAGAAACATAGGTGGGCGCATACCCTTCTGTCATAAGATTTGGTGGCATTCCCCAAGGGAACCAAACAGGCATATAGGGCATGGATTGATTGGCAACAACAACAGGAACCGTTGAGGCATCAACCTCAGAAATATTAGTCCCCTGGGGAGGAGTTGCAGGAGTTAGTGATGACTAATCATGTGCAACAGTCACAAATTCCATCATAGCCGTCAACCTGGAGATCTTGTCCTTTAGCTCTCGGTTCTATTGCTCTAGATGTTCCATGATCCTTGGTTGATTAGCGGGAGTATTGTAATGGTGAGTCAGCTTGGTTGATGCACAAAAGAAGAACTGATAAGACATCTGGCGGAAGAAAACCTGTTGTGCAAATGATGCATGAAATGCAATGTATTTTATTTGTTTTTAATTTCAAGGAACATGTGAAGTCTACTTTGTAAATATATTAAATAATAATAATAATAATAACAATTTGATTGACCATAAAATCTCTTTTTATTCATAAAATTTGGAAGGATACAATTTCAGAAACCAAAGTACAAATACAAGAGAAAAAGAAACTATCATCCTAAGGATCCCTTAGCAATTGCATCAGATGATCTGACTATGGGTGCATACTTCCTTTGGATGCATCGAATCTCAGACTCAAAGGATGTATTCATCTGAGCCTTCTCAAGAACTAGCTGATCAACAATCTTCTTCCAAGTACCGGAAGGTTGAGGCATACTAGAGGAAACTAAACCCTTTGTCTCTTTATGTCTCTTTACTGCTCGATCTTCAAGAATCTTAATAAGTGCATCCTTGTCTTTTGACTCAAGATGCAACTCTTCATGCTTTTGGCTCAAAGCATGGAACCGCTATTCCCACATATCTCTCTCTTGCTTCATCTTGGTGAGTACGTCTTCCAACTCTTCTACATCTTGGTTAGGGAGAGTTGATGGCTCAGCCATAACCAAAGACATAGGTCTTTCACAGGCATACAACACCTTCAGCTCCAAAGCTCTCTTCTTCACCCAAATAGTGTAAGCTTGCAATGTTACACAATTGCATGGACCAATCTCGGATCTTCCTTTCCTATGCACATTATGCCAAGCATGTATCATCTTTTGCTTCAAATGTTGTGGATCTTTACCCTCTTGATAGAATATACCTTCTAACTAAGTGTTATTGGTTTTATCTCTCAAGGGGAACCCAAGTTGACGACGGGCCAAAGCAGGGTTGTAGTTGATTCCTCCTTATGTACCAATGAGAGGCACATTAGAGAACTCACCATAACTATCAATAATATCCACACTACTCAATGCATATTCATACCAAACGATATCATCATTAGTGAGGGACATAAGTCTCTGAGACCATCATAGACATTGCCTGTTCTCCAGAAAAGCAAGCGTCTGAGGCAAGTGCGAAATAAACCACTTGTACAGAAGAGGAACACAGCATACAATAGTCCCACCACCTTTAGAATTCCTCAAATGCAAAGAGAAATACATGTCACCCAACAGAGTAGGAACTTGATTCCCAATCAAGAAGATCCAAATCGCGTTAACATCAATAAAATCGTCAATGTTAGGGAACAAAGCTAGACCATAGATGAGCAATACAAAGATGGCGTCAAATGCATGTGATATGAGGAGACATTATAGGTCATTTTGGACCCATGCCATTAAACAAGTGATTTTCCTCAACTTCTAAAATGCATGGTTCCTTCATACTAAATCCAAATTAGGTCAAATTTCTTACCATTTTGCAGGACTTTGAGAGAGCTACAACTTTTATGAAGGAAATTTTCTCATTTGAAGCTCATCTAAAAAGTTAGCCAAGGTGGAATAAGTGAACATATGGCTTGACACTTAGAATTTTTTTTGATATGTTTGATTTTCCAAACTTCCACCTCAAAATTCATCATGATCTAAGCTTCAAATGAAAAAGTGTTCAACATGAAAGATTGTTCCTCTTGATCTAACCTTTCCAAAAAAGTCCAAGTTCATCCCATTTGGACAAAGTATGAGTGAATTGTGGATGGCTTAAAGTAGGATGACCATTTGGCATAGTTGAACTTACATCTTCCATACACAAATGCATGGCTTGCTAACATGACTTCAGCAATGTTTGTACATGATTTTGGACCTGATTGAATGATTACATGGGCCTATCACACGCCCATGCATCCATGCAAAGGCAATTGCTATTTTGGGAGTTTGGAAACAAGTGTGAAAATATCAAATGCTTTGGCTATAAATAGAACCCTCCGTGATCAAAATTGAGGACACTTGCGCGCCAACTTTGAATCCCCAGCCCTAAACCCTCTCATTCAAAGGATAACCTTGAGGATTTCCATTGGAAATCGAGTTTGAATCTCCACTGTTTTGAGATTCAAATCTCCAAGAGTCCTGCTTCCTTTTTGATTCAATTCTACTCTATCAAGCATTCAGAGCAACCCTAAGTGAAGCTAGAAGCAAGATCGTGTCCATCTGAACCTGCAGTGGAGGTGATTTTCTCATTTTTTTCATTTCTTCGATTCTCACTCAATTCTCCATAATTCTTCTTGATTTTTGGTTGTCTGAAGTCCTACTAATGTAGGCAACAAGATTGAGTTGCTATGAGGTCAAATCAAAGTAACTCAGATCATGATCCTCAAATTTCAACTCCCTTTATCTTTCAATATACTCTGAGTTAGATGAAATTGAGGCCAGATTCGAGCTCCTGAGCATTTATACTTTAAATTCATGTCCTCCTTTTTTATTTTGGTGATGGTTGAAGGTGGACCAGTCCGGTGAGGTCCACCGGAGAAGAGGATCGGAGTTGTAGCTCCAGCGGTGCGTTGGCATGTCTCAGACCATAAGATCCTCTCATTTTGTTTTAATCTCACGTGTTGGTTTTGATTACCATGTGTGCAGCGCTTTGACTAGAGTCCATCATGGAACGCATGCTGAGATCCCCTTGATCTGCCACCTCAATTAATGAGGGAGATCAAGTGGTCCACGTATTGTAACATTTTCTGATTTTTAGTTTAATTGCTTTATTTTTATTAATTCATATTAATTTTAATATTGATCCAAAAAATATGAGACTTTCACCAAACAATTTCAAATAAATTCCTCTTTCATTTTCTGAATTAAAATGATTTTTTGGATCATTATTAATATTTTCATAATTTAATTGTTTTTGTGGATATTTTTAATTGTTTAAAAATACTTTTAAGTTTCCAAAAATATTGAAATTTTTTCTCCAAGGTCCTTTGACCTTGTTTGACCTATGATAAATCTCATGGCCATTTATTTGGTGTTTTGATGAGGTTTTAGGTTTTTGACCAACCATAATTTAATTTAATGCATTTTTATAATTGATTTTAATTGTTTAATTGCAAATGAATTGTGTTGGGATATTTGTGGTGACTTATTGAGTTTGACTTATGTTGTTGGGCCTTGGTCAAGGTTGATTTGACTTATGTTGTTGGGCCTTGGTCAAGGTTGATTTGACTTTGTTGAGTAAAAATCATTGGATTTAGGGGATTGATGAAATGTACATTTCATCTCCCAAAATGAGTGAATGATTTTAATTTGATAAAAGTCCTCCTTTGACCAATTTGTGTTGATTCCATTTCCCCTCCCTCTTCATCTCAATCCCATTCTCTTCTCATTCATTTCATGGACCTATGATATCTCCATATCCTAAGGCTAGTTGATTGAAAATCAACATAAGTATGGATGAGATTAGGTCCACCCCTTTTGCATTTTCTTTTAAGTGTGGCATGTTTTAGGAGTATGGTTCATAATACCATATCTCTAACATGCATTAACACTAAAATTTCTATTGCCCGACCTCAGATAGTTGTGACTTCTACATAAGTTCAATTACGATTGCTTAACATAGCACTAAATTTTGACCCAAAAGCATAGCATTCTAGTAAGTGAGATTGTAAGTCTCCCCCCTTTCATGGAATTGTGGGGAAACTTGGCCTTTTTTCCTTCCTTTGGAAGATGTCTTGGTTCAAGGTACCATGCTTGTGAATAGTGGGTTGAGTGTTCTCCAAAGAATGACTTAAACAAAACAAAAGCAAAAGCAATATTAACTTATAATCAACTAACAACTAACATTTAATTTCAAGGCATTTACTTTTATGCACTTTAAATTCAAGTCTTTATTCATTTGCCATTATTCATACCATTTAACTTGTTTATTTTAATGCCATTTTTGCTTTGCCTACTTGAGTCATACTTTGTGATTATATTGTGATTGTATATACTTGTTTGTGTTTGTGGTCCCTTGACCTTAATGTACATAATAACCACAAAAACTCTAAAAGACATTTGTATGAACTGTTGGATTTGATCTGAGACATTGGACTTAGAATTAGGCAACACTTCTTGTGCAAAAGGACTTGTCCAATGCCAACTTTTCTGAAGCCAGCCATTGTGAATTGAACTTTCATCTGAAGAAAGTATTGAGATCCCACTTGTGTTCATCTGCTATATGGTCTTGATGCAAATGTTATTTTGAACCTGTGACTAATGCCTCATTTTGAGCCATTCAATGGATTATTTCATCTCATACATGGGGAATATTATGGAGAAGATCATGAAGTTTCTAAGCTTGGATGTGGCTATCTTTATTTGATGCCTTGCTCTTTATCTTGCTATTTGTGTATTGACATTGCTGGATTCAAAAGTCCGAGGGTAATTTGGGTTTCTATATAACATTCTTGTCTATTGGATTACAGCCTATTGTTCAGATCTTTTCAACTCTTAACTTTTAATTTTTTTGCTTAGGATTAGTCTCTTCATATCCTCCCCACTTCTTAAATTTCAAATATCTCCCTCCTTTTAAAAATCTTCTTTGTTTGTGATTTCTAACTTAGAATTTTTATTGTAAATTAGAAACTTTAGCCTTACACCATTGCATTTTTAAACTCTTTTTCTTAATCAAACTTGTAAATGAATCTAACCATACCTGACTTAAAATTTCAAAAGACAAAAAGAACTAACACTCATTAAAACTCTTTTTAGGACTTTTGTGCCTCTTTCAAACTTAAAATTTTGTTAAAAGCAACTCATTCACTTTGAATTTTATACCACGAAGTACGAGGTTTTGATCCCTCAATTTTATGTTGGTACGTAGGCACAAGTCCGAAGGTCTTGTCAAACAAAAAAATATAATTAATGAATTATTTTCTCATCCCTACACTCTATTTATTGCAAATATCATTTTATACTAAAACACATATGCACACTAGAAAGGGCTCCCTAGGAGTACCTAGGACACTTTGGATGCTAACACCTTCCCTTTGTGTAACCAACCCCCTTAATTGTAATCTCTGGAATTTTATTAGTTTTGATTTGAAAACTTCTTATCTTTGGGTTTTATTCGTACTTTTCCCTTTTCCCTTGGAAACAATAAAAGCGCGGTGGTGACTCTGGTTTTATTGACGTTAAGTTTATTCATAACTTAATGGTCATGAATTTACCGCTATAGAAATTAAGTGGTGAATCTGCTAGGGAGTAGTCTACAGTGGGTTTAGCCTACTTTTTGTGTGTATATATTTATATATTTTATGTTTGTATATTTGCTTGTATGATATAATTGCTAGTTGTGCTTGGTGATCTCTGAGTGGTGAGATAAGTTCTAACCCGAACTTGAGTGCAATTAAGATAGGAGGATGGTTTAGTCATGTTCGACTTGTGTGAAGTAGTCCTTAACAAGTTGGCTTGAGACCCATCTACTCAGTAGAGACCCTTTTGGAGATATTGATGTCACATAAGTTATTTGTGGTTAGGCATTACTTTCTCTGATTCGGGGTCCGAGAAGCTGAGGACCGTAGAACATTTAACCCATATTGGCCTATTTAGGACGTAGTGTGGAGACTGTTAAAGTGTAGACTTGATAACAATCGTTACGCGATACTACACTCAGATGAGTTTCTCTTGAGAATATTATAGGTTGATGAGTCAGTCATCATAACCTGTAATATCTGATAGATGGAATTAAGACTCTGGGAACTTTTTAGAACATGATCTATAGGTTTTATCCTTAGTACACTCTTTTGGGATGGTTCTTAACTGGACTTCATGCTCGTGACTCACAACAAACCGTTGATTCTTGATTGATCCAGTCAAGTCTTGTCAATATCAATGGAACTTGGGTGTTAATAAGGTGAAAACCATAATCCACCAAAATGGATGATTGATCTTGACAATGACTTGATTGATCCTTTGACCTTTGTTTGCTTGCCTTGTGTGTGATCCCTTATTTGTGATTGTTGCATTCATGCATTCATGCGCATCATAACATTCATCACGCGAAAAATAACTTCAAGGAACTGAGGTTTTATTTTCAAATATTTTTAGACCATGGATTGTGGACGAAAGAATACTAAGAAGTATAGTTTCAGATGTCCAGATTCGAAAGAGTTAAGGAAGCTATCATCTTTTGTATTAGATCCCTTGGACTTCAAGAAAAGTCATGGGAAGCTTTTGTCTGTATTGTCTACTAATATGGTAGAAGGACTATTGAGTGTGTTGGTTCAGTTTTATGATCCTCTCTACCGTTGCTTCACCTTTTCTGATTATCAGTTTGTGCCTACGTTGGAGGAGTATGCCCATCTCTTGGGAATACTTATTTCTAGCAAAGCGTCGTTTAGTGGATTGGAAGAGATTCCCATATCTCATATTATAGCTGAAGTTCTTCACTTGAAGAAGTCTGAGATTGAGGCTCATTGGGTGAAGAAAGGAGGGTTGTTTGGGTTAACTTCTGAGTTCCTCATCAAGGAAGATACTACCTTTTCTCAAGCCGGTAGTGTGGATGATTTTTAAGATTTCTTTGTGTTGCTCATCTATGGTTTAGCCTTGTTCCCTAACATTGACGGTTTTGTTGATGTTAACGCCATTAGAATTTTCTTGATTGGGAACCCTGTGCCTACTTTGTTGGGTGATATGTATTTCTCTTTGCATCTAATGAATTCTAAAGGTGGTGGAACGATTGTGTGATGCATTCCTCTTCTGTACAAGTGGTTTATTTCGCACTTGCCTCGGACATCTACCTTTATGGAGAACAAACAATGTATATGGTGGTCTCAGAGACTTATGTCTCTCACTAATGATGATATAGTTTGGTATGATTCTTCATTGAGTGGTTTGGGGATTATTGATAGTTGTGGTGAATTCTCTAATGTGCCTCTCATTGGTACACAAGGAGGAATCAACTACAACCCTGCTTTGGCTCGTCGTCAACTTGGGTTCCCCTTGAGAGACAAACCTAATAACACTCAGTTAGAAGGTCTTTTCTATCAAGAGGGTAAAGATCCCAAACATTTAAAGCAGAAGATTGTGCATGCTTGGCATAATGTGCATAGGAAAAAAAGATCCGAGCTTGGTCTGTGCAACTGTGTAGCTTTGGAAGCTTACACTCTTTGGGTGAAGAAGAGAGCTTTAGAATTGAAGATGATGTATGCTTGTGAGAGACCTATGTCTATGGTTGTGGTTGAGCCATTAACTCTCCCTAGCCAAGATGTAGAGGAGTTGGAAGACGCACTCTCCAAGATGAAGCAAGAGAAGGATATGTGGGAAGAGCGATTCCATGCTTTGAGCAGAAAGCATCAAAAGTTACAGCTTGAGTCTAAAGACAATGATGCGCTTATTGAGCTTCTTGAAGACCGAGTAGTGAAGAGGCAGAGAGAGCCAGAGGTTTCATCTTCCTCTAGTATACCTCAACCTTATGTTTCTTGGAAGAATATTGTTGATTAGCCTGTCCTCGAGAAGACTCAGATGAAGACTTCTTTTGAGTACGAGATTCGACGCATTCGAAGGAAGTACGTGCCTGCGGCCTGATCATCTGCCACTGTTGATAGGGATCTTTAGGATGATTAGTCTCCTTTCCTCTTGTATTTATATTTTGGTTTCTGAAATTATACTCAGTATAATCCTTCCAAATTATATAAATAAAAGAGATTTTATGGTCAATCAAATTGTTGCAATTGTTGTTATTGTATACATTTGCAAATAAAATAGTATGTTCCTTGAAAATAAAAACAATCAAAGCATTGCATTTTATGCATCATTTGCATAACAAGTTTCTCTTTCACCATATGTCTTATTGGTTATTCTTCTGTACTTCAGCCAGGATGACTCATCAATATAGTACCCGCGCCAATCATAGAACACTTAGAGAAAGAGAACAGAGACTTGAAGGATGAGATTGTCCACCTGACTGCCATGATGGAGTCAGTTCTAGCTGCTCAAAGTCAATCTTCTCCAATGCCTGCAACTCCTCCTCCTCAGAGGAATGTCATTTCTGAGGTTGTCTCTTCAACTGTGTCTGCCACTCAGTTTGCTCCTGCCATGCCTGCCGGATTCCCGTGGGGAATGTCGCCGAACTGTGTTCCCGAGGGTTTTGCGCCTACCTTTTCTCCCATGCCGGCATCTAGCCCGGTCATGTCTGTGACACCACCAGTTGTTCATGCTTTGCCTCGTGTTAAGGACACCATCTATCATTCTGAGCGGTTTGAGGGTTCGGATGTTTATGAGAAGATGGATGAAATGAAAGACCAATTCCTTGAGCTGCGAAAGGAGTTGAAGACCTTGAGGGGAAAAGATTTGTTTGGTAAGAGTAATGCGGAATTTTTCTTGGTTCCCAATGTTAAGATCCCGATGAAGTTCAAAGTCCCTGACTTTGAAAAGTATAAGAGGAACACATGTCCACTCAGTCATATCGTCATGTATGCTAGAAAGATGTCGACGCAAACTGATAATGATCAGTTATTGATTCATTATTTCAAAGATAGTCTTACTGGTGCCGCTTTGAGGTAGTACATGGGTTTGGATAGTGCGAGTGTACACACGTTCAATGATTTGGGTGAGGCTTTCGTGAAGCAATATAAATATAATATGGATATGGCGTCAGATAGGAACCAGTTTCGGTTAATGTCTCAGAAGGATAAGGAGACGTTCAAAGAGTACACCCAGCGATGGAGAGAGCTTGCCGCTCAGATCAACCCTCCTTTGGAAGAAAAGGAGATGACCAAGATCTTTCTCAAGACCCCGAGCTCATTTTACTATGAGTGAATGATTGCCAGTGCCCCCAGTGATTTTACCGAAATGGTAAACATGGGGATGAGATTAGAAGAAGGTGTTCGAGAGGGACGGTTGTCTAAAGAAGAGGTTTCATCTAGCAAGAAGTACGGTAGTGGGTTTGCCATAAATAAAAAAGTCGAGATTAATGCAGTATCTGTGGGGAGGCAGAGGAGGCCTCATGACAGAAGGAGTCCACAACCACGTCAACATCATCATCATCAAGTTTCATCAGTTATCCCCGTTTTTTTCAAATAATCAATCAACACCAGTTCAACAACAACGTCAACAACCGCCATAACAACAAACGAACAACTACAACAATAATAACCTTCTACAAAGACCTTCTGCAACCAAGAAATCCTCCATAGATTCCTGAACCACTTCCATGGTGCTATAAGCCGGAACTCTGTTGTCCCTTTTACCAAGGAGCTCCCGGTCATGATAGCGAGAATTGCTACCACCTGAAATATGAAGTCCAAAAGTTGGTCAAGAGTGGGATGGTGTCCTTTGAGGATCGTGTGCCGAATGTCAAAGCAAACCCACTAGCTACTCATGGTAATCCTTCTGTTAACATGGTAGATGGCTGTCTTGGGGAGTTAAAAGCATATGATGTCCGTTTCATTAGAAGGTCCTTGACAACAATGCACAAGGATATATATATATATGGTGAGTGATTGTGAGCATGACCATGATGGTTGTGCAATTTGCAGTGTCAATCCATGAGGTTGTGTGATTGTGAAGAGAGACATCCAAAGGTTTATGGATGAAGGTATGATCCAGATTCTTCAGTCCTGTCACTTGGGTGACAATGTGAATGTCATAGTTCCTGTATTCAAGACACCAGAAAGGGTAGTAATCCAGTTTGATAGCAGCAGCAGTAACAATGTCAGCAATAGATCAGTATCGTTGTTTGTTATATGGTTAGCGGGCCCTATCCCATATACATCCGATAAAGGTATCCCATACCAGTATAATGTGACTATGTTAGAGAACGGTCAATAGGTTCCATTGCCTACGACCAGTTCTGTTGTAAGCATTGTTGATGTTACGAAGGTGACCCGTAGTGGTCGAGTTTTTGGGCTTGTGTTCCCGAGGAATGTAAAAGATGTATCTGTCAGTAAGAAGATGGATGTGCCTACAGTGGATCCAGTTAGTGCTCCAAGATGTCAGTCTGGTGAATCCAACAGTTTGAAGCCTAATGATGATGATGAGGTACTCCATTTAATCAAGAAGAGCGAGTTTAATATGGTGGAGAAGCTGCTCCAATCTCCCTCCAAGATTTCATTGATGTCTCTGCTTATGAATTCTGAAGCACGCAGAGAAGCATTGCAAAAGGTATTGGAGCAAGCTTATGTGGAACACGATGTTACAGTGGATCAGTTTGATCATATTGTGGCTAACATCACTTCCTGCAATAATTTGAGCTTTTGTGACGAAGAACTTCCTGAGGAAGGTAGAAATCACAACTTAGCATTGCACATATCAATGAACTGCAAGGAGGATGCTCTGTCAAATTTATTGGTTGACACCGGATCTTCATTGAATGTACTTCCAAAATCAATTATTTCCAGATTGACGTATCAAGGAGCTCTAATAAGGTACAGTGGCGTGATCGTCAAAGCTTTTGATGGTTCTCGCAAAAGCGTGATTGGTGAGGTTGACCTTCCTGTGAAGATAGGTCCGAGTGATTTCCAAATTACTTTCTAAGTAATGGATATCCACCCGGCCTATAGCTTCTTGTTAGGAAGGCCATGGATACATGAGGCAGGAGCTGTCATGTCAACGCTACATCAGAAGTTGAAGTTTATGAAGAATGGAAAGCTTGTTATCACTGGTGGAGAGAAGGCATTGTTGGTAAGCCACCTATCGTCTTTCTCTTACGTTGAAGCTGAGGATGAGATTGGAACTCCATTCCAAGCTCTATCTATTGCTAAGGAAAAGAGAGTTGGGGCACCTATGTCCTCCTTCAAAGACGCGCAGAAAAATTGTTGAAGATGGTGATTCTGAAAAGTGGAGCCGGATGGTAGAGGTCGCCAAGAACCAGAGCAAAGTCGGTTTGGGTTTCCAACGAGGATCGTTTGTGATTAAGGCTGAAGGTGTGCAACCTAGTTTCCGTAGTGGAGGGTTCATTCATGGTAATGAACAACACCCATCTGTAGTGATCAAGGGTGATGAAGAAGAAGACTGTACTAATTTTGTGACGCTTGGAAGAGCTTGCAACAATTGGACTGCTGTTGATGTTCCTATTATTGTTCATCATTCTAAGTAATTCCTTTTATTGTTTTTGAAAATCCTTCTCTTATGCCTAAGGGATAAGTGAACATTGTTTGACACTTTCAAATTTGATCATCAGTAAAATGCAATTCTATTCATTCACATCTATGATGTTTTATTTTTACTTTTTGCTTTTCTGAAAATGGTAATCATAAAAAACATGAATAAATAAATATAACTGTCCATCTGCATAATATTTGGTTACAAATCACTTGTCTAAAATCAAAATATCAAATTATTATGCAGGTTGGTTTCTAAACCCATTGAATAGAATGATCCTACTCCTTCTCCAAACTTTGAATTCCCTGTGTTTGAGGCCGAGGAAGGCAGTGATGAAGAGGTGTCTAATGAATTGTCTCGTCTACTTGAGCACGAGGAAAAAGCCATTCAGCCGTTTGAAGAGCAGATTGAGTTAGTCAACTTGGGTTCCGAGGATGATGTGAAGGAAGTCAAGATTGGATCTCGATTGTGTCCTGAAGTCAAGAAGGGGTTGATTGATCTTCTCTGAGAGTATTCAGATGTGTTTGCTTGATCTTATCAAGACATGCCTGGTTTGGATTCTAAGATTATGGAGCATAGATTGCCGTTGAAGCCAGAATCCCGCCAGTCAAGCAGAAATTGAGGAGGACTCATCCTGATATGGAAGTGAAGATCAAAGAAGAAGTGCAAAATCAGATTGATGTCGGTTTCCTTGTTACTGCTGAATATCCAAAATGGGTGGCCAATATTATGCCTGTTCCAAAGAAGGATGGAAAAGTCTGCATGTGTGTTGATTATAGAGATTTAAATAAAGTCAATCTGAAAGATGATTTCCCTTTGCCACACATTGATATGTTGGTAGACAATACATCTAAATTTAAAGTCTTTTCATTTATGGACGGATTTTCCAGATATAATCAGATCAAGATGGAACCCAAAGATATGGAGAAGACCATATTCATTACACCTTAGGGAACATTCTGTTATAGAGTGATGCCTTTCGGTCTAAAGAATGTTGGTGCAACTTACCAAAGAGCAATGACTACACTTTTTCATGATATGATGCATAAAGAGATTGAAGTCTATGTTGATGATATGATTACTAAATCCATTGATGAAGAGGAACATGTTGAGCATTTGTTGAAGCTATTCCAACGTTTGAGGAAGTACAAACTCCGCTTGAATCCCAATAAGTGTACATTTGGTGTTCGTTCTGGTAAGTTGTTGGGCTTTATTGTCAGCGAGAAGGGTATTGAAGTTGATCCTGCCAAGGTCAAAGCAATACAAGATATGCCTGCGCCCAAAACTGAGAAGCAAGTCAGAGGTTTTCTCGGCCGCTTGAATTATATTCAAGATTCATGTCACACATGATTTCCACATGTGCGCCTATATTCAAGCTTTTTCAAAAAGATCAGTCTTGTGATTGGACCGAAGACTGCTAGAAAGCTTTTGACAGTATCAAAGAATATCTGCTTGAGCCTTCGATTCTGTCTCCGCCTGTTGAAGGAAGACTATTGGTCGTGTATTTCACTGTGCTTGAAGAGAGTATGGGTTGTGTTCTTGGTCAGCAAGATGAAATTGGAAAGAAAGAATATGCTATTTACTACCTCGGTAAGAAGTTCACCGACTGTGAGACTCGGTATTCTATGCTTGAGAAGACTTGTTGCACATTGGCTTGGGCTGCTAAGCATCTGCGTCAGTATATGTTGAATGATACCACTTGGTTGATATCCAAAATGGATCCAATCAAGTACATTTTTGAGAAGCCTACTTTAACTGTGAGGGTCTCCTGTTGCCAAATGTTGTTATCTGAGTATGATATTGAATACCGATCTCAAAAAATGATTAAAGGTAGTGTCTTGGCTGACCATTTGGCTCACCAACCGATTGAAGATTACTAGTCAGTGAAGAACGATTTTCCTTATGAAGAGATTTTGTACTTGAAAATGAAAGATTGTGATGAACCATTGCTTGAAAAAAAGATTTTGTACTTAAAAATGAAAGATTGTAATGAACCATTGCTTGAAGAAGGGCGAGAACCTGGTTCCCGTTATGGCATGGTATTTGATGGAGCTGTTAATCAATATGGTAATGGCATTGAGGCAGTGATTATTACTCCTCAAGGCATGCATTTTCCATTTATAGCTAGATTAACTTTCAAGTGTACGAACAACATGGATGAGTATGAAGCTTGCATTATGGGGCTTGAAGAGGCCATTGATCTCAAAATCAAGTATCTTGATGTCTATGGAGATTCAGCTTTGGTTGTGAATCAGATCAAAGGCGAATGGGAGACGAATCAACCCAGTTTGATACCATATAGAGATTATGCGAGGAGGATTTCAACTTTCTTCACAAAGGTTGAGTTTCATCATATTCCTCGAGATGAAAACCGGATGGCAGATGCTCTTGCAACGTTGGCTTCAATGATTGTGGTTAAGTATTGGAATGAAGTTCCCTATTTGACCGTGATGCATCTTGATAGGCCAGCTCATGTGTTTATTGTTGAAGAAGTCAAAGATGAGAAGTCGTGGTACTTTGATATCAAATGTTTTCTCCAAAGTCATATTTACCCACCTGGGGCATCTTTGAAAGATAAGAAGACTTTGAGGAGATTAGCCAGTAACTTCTACCTGAATGGTGATGTGTTTTACAAAATAAACTTTGATATGGTTCTGCTCAGATGCGTGGATAGACACGAAGCAATGGTGATGACTTAAGTCCATGAAGGTTCCTTTCGTACTCATTCCAATGGACATGTTATGGATAAGAAAATGTTGAGAGCAAGTTACTATTGGCTGACAATGGAATATGACTATTGCAAGTTTGTGAAGGAATGCCACAAGTGTCAAATTTATGCAGATAAGATTCATGTTCCTCCGACACTGTTGAATGTCATTTCCTCGCCATGGACCTTCTCCATGTGGGGAATTGATATGATTGTCATGATTGAGCCTAAAGCGTCGAATGGATATCGTTTCATTTTGGTGGCCATTGACTACTTCATAAAGTGGGTTGAAGTCGCATCGTATGCGAATGTGACCAAGCAATTTGTTGTGAGGTTTATCAAGAATCAGATTATATATCGGTATGGTGTGCCAACTAAGATCATTATTGATAATGGATCGAACTTGAACAACAATATGGTGGAAGCTCTTTGTAAAGACTTCAAGATTGCACATCATAAGATGGTTGTGACATACAAAGATTGGCATGATATGCTCCCATTTGCTTTGCATGGGTATCGTACATCCATCCGCACTTCAACAGGGGCGACCCCTTTCTCGCTTGTTTATGGCATGGAAGTTGTGCTCCAGAAAGAGGTTGAAATCCCATCACTATATGTGTTGATGGAAGCCAAGCTCATTGAGGTTGAATGGTGTCATACTAGGTATGATCAACTGAATTTGATTGAATAGAAGAGGTTGACTGCCATGTGCCATGGTCAGTTGTATCAGTAAAGGATGAAAAAAGCATTTGATAAGAAGGTCAGACCTCGTGTGTTTAGAGAAGGTGACCTTGTGCTCAAGAAGATTCTATCTTTCAAACCAGATTCTAGGGGAAAATTGACTCCTAATTATGAAGGCTCATATGTTGTTAAGAAAGCCTTTTCAAGCGGTGCTTTGATTCTTACAACTATGGATGGTAAAGAGTTCACTCGTCCTGTGAACGCAGATGCAGTCAAGAAATACTTTGCCTAAAAAGAAAAGAACATCTCGCTAAGTTGAAAACCTGAAAGGGCGACTTAGGCAAAAATGAGTGTCTCGGTCGATTGAAACCCGAAAGGGAGATCCAGGCAAAAATTAGAGACATAAAATAGAAAAAAAAATATTCCGATAAATTAAGTACCCTACCTTGGGGCAATTTATGCAAAAATTAGGGATTATGGCTAGTAACTGCATCCTGCTGATCTTTAGTTTTGAAGACATTCTTGAGCAAGTCAGTCAATTATGATTCATCATCCACAGCCGACGCGAAGAGCACAGTGGATATCAAAGTTGGTGGAAGGATTAGTTATGATTGTATTCAATGTAGCTCTTTTCCATGTAAATTACCATTTTTCAATCTTTGTAAAAATCTATGGAGTCTTGTCATTTACAGACTACCATCCTATTAAATAAAGTTGATCTTTTATTCAATTTTTTCTACTCTTATTTATTATTCAGCCAAATAGATTTAAATTTTATTATGATCATTTTTTAAATTAAATTTTAAATCAAAATCATGTTTTCTTAAATATATAAAAGTAGTTTCTTTAAGGATAAATTGACGTCATATAAAAGAATATCAACAGCGATTTGAAAAGCGGTAAGCCCAAAATGTGGAGGATTATTGGTTCTCCCCAAGCAATGGGCGTGATCCCTATTTCATCCCCGCAGTTTTTCAGCAAACCGAGTTTTGTTGGTTTCCCCAGCCAAGTTTGTTGGCCTCCCTTGAGTTGCAGGCGCGTTGTTTCGGCGGTTTGCATGGATTCGACAGAATTTTGCTTCCCTGTAAGTTGTCAGAGTTACCCCTGATTTTGAGCAACTATTATGGTTTTGCCCTGCAGGGTTGCCTGCCATTTGATATGGTGTTGACCTAAAATTCCCCGCAGAGTTTGTAGTAGTTTCCCCGGCGAATCCTCTCCTTATGCTTTCCCCAGCCCGGATTGAGCCTTCGAGATCGTTTGATCTCTTTCCAGTAGATGTTTCCCTCCTAATGATTGGCTAGGAGTTGTATCGATGATTCAAACCAGTGACATTTGTATCCTTCGTGATCGTTTTGTCAGCATAATCATCATATATACATATACATATATACTCACATAATTTCATCATTGCATTATTACACTTGGTGATGCATTATTCATTTTTGATCCTCTTCTATGGTGGTAAAATTTTCTCCCCGTGCAGATTTGGTTTGTCTGTCCTCTTTCAATTGTAGAGTCTCATCCCATTAAGCAGAAAGACTTTAACCTTTCTCTTTCCCCACTGAGTTATTTCTTCGTGGATGGTCATTATTTCAGTTTCCTCCCCAGTGGATTATCTGGATGGAACCACTCCCCTTGAGTTATATCCTTCTTGGGTTGAGTCTTTGATTGACTGTTTCTTTCTAGATCTTACCTAGATAGATGCTTTTGGTTCCCTGAGAGTCTATTTCCCAGTAACCGGTAATATTCTTCTTAGTTTGCAAGTATTGTCACTTTTGCCCAATACTCGACGTAGCAACTTTTTATCCCCAACGGATTCGTTCTCACGTTTCCCTAGGAAGTATATCCTTGATATGTTTATCCTAACCGATGACAGATATTTTCTTCCCCTGCTTTGAGTTTATCCTTGATATGTTCATCTCAACCGATGACGGATATTCTCTTTTTGATTTTCTGCCTAGTAGTCGGTAGTTGTAAATCCTGTTTTTCCCCTTTTGCAGAGTTTATCCTTGATATGTTCATCATAACCGATGACGAACATCCTCTTGGTGGTATTATATCCAGTAACTGATAGATATAATTCCTACTTTTCCCCTCTGAGTCTATCCTTGATATGTTCATCTTTATCGATGACGGATATTCTCTTGCTGGTATTCTATCCTGTATTCGATAGATGTAATTCCTACTTTTTCAGGAAGTTTATCTTTGAATTGTTCATCTTAACTGATAACGGATATCCTTCCTAATTTCCCCAGGAAAGTCTATCCTTGATATGTTCATCCTAACCAATGACTGATTTTCTTTCCTCTGAGTCTATCCTTGATATGTTCACTTTAACCAGTGATGGATATTCTCTCCCTTTGGTCTTCTGCCTAGTAACCAGTAGATGTAAACCCTATTTTGGCATTTCCCCAACAATTTATTCTTACCCAGTATCTGGTAATGAATACACCTCTTCGTTGCCCTCAGCGAGTCATCCTTGATATGTTTACCCTTAACCGGTAATGGATGTCCTCCCTGTCAGAATTTGTTATCCCCTTGCCCAGTAACCGGTAAGGGATAATAGATTGTTGATCCTCTTGTGTTGAAGACTTGTTCTTCCCCAGATGAGTTTGAGTGCGCATTTCCTCAGTGAAATCGTTATTTCCTGTTTGGTTCGAGTATTTCAGCTTTGTTCTGATCTACCTGTTTCCCCTACAGACGTTCCTTTTATTCCCTGACTGAGTTCTTCCATTGATTTATTTTTCATGGAATTCCTCAAGTTCCCCCAGCAGTTTTAAAGTCGTAACCTGGCCTACGCATAATCCTTTATCCCTCCAGAGTCTCTGTATCCCTAGTGAGTTTTCCTTACGGAATGCATTATACTCATGCGGACTTTCAGTCTTTCCGAATTCTTTTCCTTTGTGGCAACATTCTCCCCACAGAGATCTATTTTAAACATTCATATCATATGCATCATGAGGTCTCTTAGGGACCAAAATTTGTTACTATATGTTGTTATTTAAGTCCATTCTACTAAGTCGATACAAAGATTTTAACCTTCACATCCTCAGCTAGAATGTCCTTAAATAGGGGCAACTGTAAGACCCAAATTTTGACCCTAAGATCCCTCATGCTATCTCATTATATGCATTGGCATTGGGATCACACCTTGGCATCCTCCTTATCCTTCATTCATTGGGTTTGCATTGGGAGAGATCACCAAGCACCATTTGATTGTATCATACTTTGTATTTTATTATTTACTAACCAAAATACCAAAAATATGTCATTGTATAGTTTAACCCTTTTGTAGGTAGTGCACATGCTCACGTTTGATCTATCAAGCCCATATCTAGGGTTTAAGACCCTCAATGCAAGGAGTTAAATCAAGAATTGGTTCATTATGGCTCTAAGAATCATATATGAATCCCCATGTTCTTCACATGTTATTTTGAGCAAGAAATCATCAAGAGTTTGGAGTTGGTTTACCTTGGAAACCCTAATTCATCTGGGTATCTTATGTGACTTATTCAACAAGATTCTTCAACAATTGATCAAATATTTCAAGGGATGATTCACACTTCATCATCTTATGCATATATGGTCCTCCATAAGTCCCAAAAGTCAAGAGAATAGCAATATAGCAAGTTGGTTCATGGTCAAAACTAGGGTTCCCTAGACCCTACCTCGTACAATTTTTGTCATATGAAAATGATTCCAAGATAAAAGATACTATAAATGACATTCCAAACAACACTCATGTTAAGGTCTAGAGCTATTTTTGCTTGGAAAGTCATGTTTTTTGGTGAAAGACTATAGGTCATTTTGTTTAAACCCTAATTTGGAGGTCAACTTCCCAAGGCCATAACTTTCTCAATTTTTATGAGATGAAAGTTATTCAAGTTGCATGATTAAATTCAAGATGTCTACTTAAACTTTGATGTTTGGATGAAGAGAAAGTTCAACTTTTAAATGCATGTGATATGAGGAGACATTATAGGTCTTTTTGGATCCATGCCATTGAACAAGTGATTTTCCTCAACTTCTAAAATGCATAACTCCTTTATACTAAATCCAAATAAGGTTAAGTTTGTGACAATTTTGAAGGAATTTGAGAGAGCTACAACTTTTATGAAGGAACTTTTCTCATTTGAAGCTCATATAAAAACATAGCCAAGGTGGAAGAAGTGAACATATGGCTTGACACTTAGAATTTTTTTTATATGTTTGATTTTCCAAACTTCCACCTCAAAATTCATCATGATCCAAGCTTCAAACTAAAAAGTTTTCATCATGAAATATTGTTCCTGTTGATATAACCTTTCCAAAAAGCCCAAATTCATCCCATTTGGACAAAGTATGAGTGACTTGCGCATGGCTTAAAGTTGGATGACCATTTGGCATAATTGAAGTTGCATCTTCCATACACAAATGCATGGCTTGCTAACATGACTTCAGCAATGTTTGTACACGATTTTGGACCTGATTGAATGATTGCATGAACCTATCACACGCCCATGCATCCATAAAAAGGCAATTGCTATTTTTGGAGTTTGGAAATTAGTGTGCAAATATCAAATGCTTTAGCTATAAATAGAACCATCCATGATCAGAATTGAGGACACTTGTGCGCCAACTTTGAATCCCCAGCCCTAAACCCTCTCATTCAAAGGAAAACCTTGAGGATTTCCATTGGAAATCGAGTTTGAATCTCCACTGTTTTGAGATACAAATCTCCAAGAGTCCTGCTTCGTTTTTGATTCAATTCTACTTTATCAAGCATCCAGAGCAAGGCTAAGTGAAGTTGGAAGCAAAATCGTGACTATCTGAACCTGCAGTGGAGGTGATTTTTTCATTTTTTCATTTCTTCGATTCTCACTCAATTCTCCATAATTATTTTTGGTTTTTGGTGGCTTGAAGTCCTACCAATGTAGGAAACAAGATTGAATTGCTTTAAGGTCAAATCGAAGCAACTCAGATCATGATCCTCAAATTTTAACTCCCTGTATCTTTCAATATACTTGGAGTTAGATGAAATTGAGGTCAGATTCGAGATCTTGAGCATTTTTACTTTAAATTCATGCCCTCCTTTTTTATTTTGGTGATGGTTGAAGGTGGACCAGTCCGGTGAGGTCCACCGGAGAAGAAGACCGGAGTTGTAGCTCTGGTTGTACGTTGGCATGTCTCAGACCATAGGATCCTCTCATTTTGTTTTAATCTCACGCGTTTGTTTTGATTACCACTTCTGCAGCGCTTTGACTAGAATCCATCATGGGATGTGATCACTTGATCTGCCACCTCAATCAGTGAGGGAGATCAAGTGGTCCAAGTATTTTAACATTTTCTGATTTTTAGTTTAATTGCTTTATTTTCATTAATTCATATTAATTTTAATATTGATCCAAATAATATGAGTCTTTCACCAAAAAAATTCAAATGAATTCTTCTTTCATTTTCTAAATTAAAATTATTTTTTGGATCATTATTAATATTTTTCACGATTTAATTGTTTTTGTGGATATTTTTAATTATTTAAAAATACTTTTAACTTTCTAAAAATATTGATTTTTTTTCTCCAAGGTCCTTTGACCTTTTTTAGCCTATGATAAATTACATGGCCATTTATTTGGTGTTTTGATGAGGTTTTAGGATTTTGACCAACCATAATTTAATTTAATGCATTTTTTAATTGATTTTAATTGTTTAATTGCAAATGAATTGTGTTGGGCTATTTGTGTTGACTTCTTGAGTTTGACTTGTGTTGTTGGGCCTTGGTCAAGGTTGATTTGACTTTGTTTAGTTAAAATCATTGGATTTAGGGGATTAATGAAATGTACATTTCATCTCCCAAAATGAATGAATGATTTTAATTTGATAAAATTCCTCCTTTGACCAATTTGTGTTGATTCCATTTCCCCTCCCTCTTCATATCAATCTCATTCTCTTTTCATTAATTTCATGGACCTATGATATCTCCATATCCTAAGGCTAGTTGATTGCAAAATCAACATAAGTATGGATGAGATTAGGTCCACCCCTTTTTCATTTTCTTTTAAGTGTGGTATGTTTTAGGAGTATGGTTCATAATACCATATCTCTAACATGAATTAACACTAAAATTTATATTGCTCGGCCTCAGATAGTTGTGACTTCTACATAAGTCCAATTTCGATTGCTTAACATAGCGCTAAATTTTGACCCAAAAACATAGCATTCTAGTAAGTGAGATTGTAAATCTCCCCCCTTTCATGGTATTGTGTGGAAACTTGGCCTTTTTTCCTTCCTTTGGAAGATGTCTTGGTTCAAGGATCCATGCTTGTGAATAATGGGTTGAGTGTTCTCCAAAGAATGACTTAAACAAAACAAAAGAAAAAGCAATATTAACTTCTAATCAACTAACAACTTACATTTAATTTCAATCCATTTACTTTTATGCACTTTAAATTCAAGTCTTTATTCATTTGCAATTATTCATACCATTTAACTTGTTTACTTTAATGTCATTTTTACTTTGCTCACTTGAGCCATACTTTGTGATTATATTGTGATTGTATATACTTGTTTGTGTTTGTGGCCCCTTGACCTTAATATACATAATAACAACAAAAACTCTAAAAGATATTTGTGTGGACTGTTGGATTTGATCTAAGACATTGGACTTAGAATTAGGCAACACTCCCTGTGCAAAAGGACTTGGTCAATGCCAACTTTTCTGAAGCCAGTCATTGTGAATTGAACTTTCATATGAAGCAAGTATTAAGATCCCACTTGAGTTCATATGGTACATGGTCTTGATGCAAATGTTATTTTCAACTTGTGACTAATCAAAGGATTATTTCATCTGATACATGGGGAAGATTATGGAGAAGATCATGAAGTTGCTATGCTTGGATGTGGCTATCTTTATTTTATACATTGCTCTTTATCTTGCTATTTGTGTATTGACATTGTTGGATTCAAAAGTCTGAGGGAAGTTTGGGTTTCTATATGACATTCTTGTCTATTGGATTGCAGCCCATTGGTTAGATCTTTTCAACTCTTAACTTTTAATTTTTTTGCTTAGGATTAGTCTCTTCATCTCCTCCCCACTTTATAAATTTCAAATCTCTCCCTCCTTCTAAAAATCTTCTTTGTTTGTGATTTCTAAACTTAGGCTTTTTATTGCAAATTAGAAACTTTGGCCTTACACCATTGCATTTGAAACTCTTTTTCTTAATCAAACTTGTAAATGAATCTAACCATACCTGAATTAAAATTTCAAAAGACAAAAAGAACTAACACTCATTCAAACTCTTTTTAGGCCTTTTGTGCCTCTTTCAAACTTAAAATTTTGTTAAAACCAACTCATTCACTTTGAAATTGATACCACGAACTACGGGGTTTTGATCCTCCATTTTTATGTTGGTACGTAGGCACAAGTCCGAAGGTCTTGTCAAACAAAAAAATATAATTAATGAATTCTTTTCTCATCCCCACACTCTATTTATTGCAAACATAATTCTATACTAAAACACATATGCACACAAGAAAGGGCTCCCAAGGAGTACCTATGATACTTTGGATGCTAACACTTTCCCTCTATGTAACCAACTCCCTTACCTGTAATCTCTGGCATTTTATTAGTTTATATTTGAAAACTTCTTATCTTTGAGTTTTGTTTGTACTTTTCCCTTTTCCCTTGGAAACAATAAAAGCGCGGCAGCGACTCTGGTTTTATTGACGTTAAGTTTATCCATAGCTTAATGGTCATGAATTTACCACTACACTCTAGCAATGGCGGTTGCATTGTTTCACCTTCACGCTTCTTCCCATAAGCTACAAATGGTTTCTTCATAACATCGGAGGTGCTTGAAGAGTTTTGAATTTTTCCCATCTTGATCATATTTTCTATTCTCTCACTAGCTAATACTAAATCAAAGAAACCAGATGACGTGATTCCTACCATTCTATCCAAGTACAGGCCTTACAAGTTACCCATAAACATGTCTACTAATTCATGCTCCAACAATAGAGGTTGTACCCTTGTGGCGAGTTCTCTCCACTGTTGTGCATACTCTTTAAAATTCTCTTCGAACTTTTGGGTCAGATTTTGCATCTGGGTGCAATTGGGTGCCATATTAATATTGTATTGGTAGTGTTTAAGGAATGCCTCGACCATTTCCCTCGAAATCTGAATATGGGTTCCTTCCAATTTTATATACCAGTCTAGAGACACTTCACTCAATGAGTCTTGGAAGAAATGTATGAGAAGTTTGTCATCGTTGGAGTAAGCGACCATATTTCGACAATACGCTTGAATATGTGTCCTAGGGTCACTGGATCCCTTGTACTTTTCAAAGTCGGGGATTTTGAATTTGGCAAGTATAACCACACCGGGGAGAAGACACTTTTCTGCAGCTTCGAGACTTGAAGTGCAAGAGCCTTCCATTGTCTATATCTTCTCTTTAATAGCTCGAACCTTCTTTTCTACCTCGTTGGCCGATTGACCAAAGGCGTCATAGATAGAGGTGGCTCACGGACTAAATAAGGCATCTTGCTAATCGTCAACTTCAATAACTAAAGGGTTAATGATAGATGGAGGGACACTGTCGGTTGCACCCACAAGAATATGGACATGGATGTTTCTATGAAAAGGCATAGGATTCTCCATAGGAATGGAAGTAGGAGTGGCAACGACAACATGGGCCATTTGATTCATCTCCTCTTGTATTTTGGCCATAATCTCTTGACCACGAGCGACGGCTTGGATAGTCTCCATCAATTGTCCCATATTCGCTCGCACTTGGGATACCTCTTCATGAAGGGAATCTTGGTTTTGCTCTAATTGGTCCATGATAGCTTGCTCATTGTGATGCGTGTTATAGTGGTGTTGAAAAGTCAGTTTGTTGTGTCGGTTGTTGTTGAAGAAAGGGTGAATGATGTTTTTGTTTTTGGTTTTGAAAATGAGGATGGTGCATGAATGTTTTTTTTTGTTTTTTTTTATTAATACAAAGCTCCTTAGTTATTCATGTTGCAATCAAGAATAAATAAATACACACAGAATGAATCATAACGAAGCTTCATTCATCATTTGAAGGGAATAATACAAGTACAAGTACATTGGAAATTGTAAAATACAAGTCGTTGAAATGAAATAAACATGAAAACTAGATGTCAACCGTAAAGGTAACCCTTTGATACTTGTGGAGAGCTTCAATATCGGTAATAAGCTTTGCCATTGTCTTCTTGTAGAATTTGACAAAATGGTAGACTTCCTTAGGGGTGTTCTCGGGGAACATGATCAAATTAGTCTCTTTTAAATTCTTGAGAAAGTCTTGGAGGGAATAATTATTTAGGATAACCATGTTTACGTACTTGTCTCTCCACTAATTATAGAGGGTTTATAGGTTTTGGATGATGTCATCCCTTTAAGCCATAGAAACTTCTGCCCCAAGACACTTCTCCTCTCAATATCTGCAATTGTTTTGCAACTCCAAGTAGGCTTTGTCGTAGATCCCCATCTTCAAGTTCTTAATTTTCTCGCAAGCTCTTCTAAGGTTGAACTGCTCGCGTAAGAAGCTTTGATAGACTTTCTCCCTTTCCGACTGCTCTTGGGCTAACGAGATATCATAGTACTGAGCTAGGGCGGTGAGTGCTCCATAGTCAACCTTTTCAGTTATGAGGTCTATGTTATTTCCATATGTAGCTCAAAATCTGTTATCTTTTAGGGATGCAACTCTAGAGTATAAGACCTTCAAAGTATCAATTTATGGACTTTTATATCTGAAGGAGAAAGTGATTTTCCTTGATGTAGGATCCATGATTGTATTTGCAAACTGTCTTATATTTCTTGTGTTAAATAGCGAGATGCTAAGAGCTTTCATTATTGATTAATGATGTATGAATGTTCATGAATGCATGGATGGATGAATGGTTTTTATTGGTTTCCATGGAACTCAGGCACATGGTTCAAAATATGGGATCGTTGTGATGAGGAATATGGTTTAATAATGATTTCTTTCGATCCAAGGTTCTCACTTTGCGAGATCTAGGGATTTTGAGAAATTGGGTGTAAGACATTGCTCTTAGAGTCATGGATTCCTTTTATTGTCCTCCACTTATGTCTATTTACTTTCCATGTGACAACTCCATCAAGGAAATCTACCCTAAGGGAGATCTTCATATCGACCCTCGTGAGGAAAGCTCCTCGAGGAACTATACTACGTGACCATCGGTCTAAGTCGAACAAAGTTAAATGTTTTACAAAATAGGTCTTAGGGTCACAGACTCTAATGAAGATAAGGATGCTTACGCCGAAACCTCGACGATCATCAATACCTCTACAAGAATCTACCACTATATGAGGTTCTCGTATGACACTTCACGGGGAAAGCTCCCTGGGGACCAATCCTATTCAACCTCTCTTATCTCAAGCATGCTCTCAGACTTGGGTGGAGAGTCTTTCACACAAGGTTTAATTGCAATCATTATTAAACGCTTTTTTCTTCTTCACATAGCCAAAGTCACAGAAAAACAAACAAATATATATATATATATATATATATATATATATATATATATATATATATATATATATATATATATATATATATATATATATATATATATATATATATATATATATAGTTAGTTAGTTAGTTAGTTAGTTAGTTAGTTAGTTAGTTAGTTAGTAATAAAAGAATAAAGATAGAAAAATAAATAAGCGGATAAATCTCCCCATACGCAAAAGGGACAACCTAAACTAGGCTTGACTTGCTTAGGGAAACCGGGTCCCCAACAGAGTTGCCAGTTGTCGACATCGGGGTTTAGGAGAGAGGGAAACGGATGGACTGAACAAAAGAATGTTCCCATCCCGAAGGAAGAACATCATAAAACAAAAGAGTCGCCACTGAATTTTATTTATGTACCTCTATGGGATAGGAGAGGGGAAATAATTGATAAAACCCTCGGGTAAAAGAGGTGCACACAGGAAGTGAAATATAGATAAATAATTGGTCTCGCAACCAAGATTGGGTTCGGAAGTCGATTACTTAAGGGGAAGGTATTAGCACCCTCACGTCCATGGTAGTCCATGGGAATCATTTAAGTTGTCTGCGTGTGTGGGTATTTATCTCGCTTATTGCTCTATTTTTACTATTTACAAAGTATGAAAGAATGGGATTTTGGGTTTTTTATTATTGTGCTCGCAAAGGATTGTAGCCCTTATGCCTATGTATCATTCATCGGGTGATGAATAATCAGAGCTCCATAGTTTTTAGTAGAAAAAGTTTGTGGATTGGTTGATTTTACCTTTGAGAAAAGGGTTTTCGGTGTGATGCCCTAAGGCACAAAAAATGAGTTTGATGGGTTGTGTTGATTTCACCTTGAAGAAAGGTTTACAAAAATATTATTTGTGATTACATTGCACTAAATTCTATGGGTGGAGGTGAAAATTCTAAACAAACAAGCCAAGTGTCTTGTGTCCAAAATAATCAGAGTAAGGATAGGAAAGTTCCATTGTTACTCATTCACCGAAGGCTCATGGTGCACAATACTAATCGTAGTTTTATTGTATTTTGAATTTGATTATGAAAATGCCACTTGATGTTGGATCAAAGGTTTGTTGATTTGATTATGAAATTGGTAACGGATGAAATATATACAAAGTAACCAAACAAGAAAGCAAAAGGTCTCTTTGTAACGTAGCCCAAGAGAAATCCATGTGTATGCAGAAGTGACCTAAGATAACAAAGGATAATGGTCTTACAGTCATGTCTCCCTAGGGTAATGCCATGATGTCATTCTTACAACATGTATGTAAGTTACATATGAAATCCAAACTTAAAACAAAGTATCACAAGATAAGGGCAAGACCCTCCAAGAAAAGGTCCTAAGATGAAATCCTCTAAGTCCAATGGTTGATTACAAGTGGAATGCATCTTTTTGGTCTTATCATTTTATCATATTAATGTTGTTTTTAATCGCATGATGAGAATAAAGTAAATAGCAATAATAAACATGCATGATGAGATATACAATGATGATGATGATTAATACTTGAATATAAATTATAATGCAATAACACAAAGGTAAATCACAAGGTAATAATAAAAATATCACAATAAAAATGATTAATGATTATGGATTACATAAAATAAAACACAAAAGAATGATAACATGATCATAATAACGAAGGTTAGTGGTAAACAAAGTTAATGATGTATAGTTAATAGTTAGTAATATGTATAAGGTGATCACTTGAGGATTATCTATCCATAGGTTAAAAGATTCACAATATGGCACATCAAGGGATTAGTTATCACTAATGCAAAGTATTGAAGATGATCAATGATCAACTAACAATAGATTTGTAACAATAAAAGTTATACAACCCCAAGTCCATCTTTCAATAGCTTGACAAACGGAAGATTGTATCACTCAATGAGTAAATATTAACAAGTTAATTAATGGTTAAGTTATGGATTGATTTAAGTTATGTAAACGTTATATAATGATTAATGTCCAAAGTAAACAAGGAAGCATAATGGGTAGAGGGTTAGTAAACAATGGAAGCAAAGTCAATCAAAAATGGGGTCACAATAAGTCAAATGGAAACACAAGTTAGTATACACAAGCAAAGGCTTTATCTATGTGTCAAATGACTTAAATTTTGTTGATATAGAGGCAACCTATCAACGCCTCAAAGTATCATGAATGATCCATTGATCATTGATTGATAGATTTGAAACATTGAAGGTTTTATCAATCCTAATCAATCCATAATCATGACCTAATAGATCTCATTAGCCATGAATATTCAAGGCATGAAAAGTCAACCAAAAAATGTCCAAATAAAATGAAACAAAGTGTAATAAAAATAAAAAGGGGAAAAATAATGAGGGTTTGGTTTGAAAATATCTTAATCAGAATTAAAATGGGTGGTGAAAAAAATAAAATCAAATGGAAATTAAATAGGTTTAAAAATAATAAAAAGGAAAAAGAAAGAATGGAAATAAAAATAACAATGGGCGTGCAGGGGGTTGAACCCCTAACCTTGGGGTCATGGGGTCAATCCATGAAGGGGGTTGAACCCCTAACCTTGGGGTCATGGGGTCAATCCCTTTACCAATTGAGCCAAGTGCTCTTGATGTCAAAGAAGCGCCTTAATAAAATAAAATAATAAAACACACGCTAAAATAAGACACACACGTGAATGAACCAATGGGAAACAGACACCGGATTCGTTTGAATTCAAAAATGCATGAAGAACAACGTCTTCAACCTTGAACCATCACAAAATCAACATTCAGAACTTGTGTTTTTAGAGGGATTTAAACATGGAATCATCCTCCCCACACTTCATCGTTCTCACCTCCACACTCGTGAGCCATTGATTGGCTCTGAGTGTGGAGTATTTCTCAAAATTTTAGACATTATTTAACCTAAAATATAAATTAAATGGTTGATGATGGATAATCAAGACTTAAACCATGGGGTTAAGCTTCAGCAAGTGATTTCAAGCAAGATGGTAACTTTTTTTAGTGAAGGGGATGACTGTAACTACCTGATCGGAAACGATTTCAAAGTGGAACTCTGATGATTATGTGCAGCTCAGGGGATGTGTTTTCAAGGTGAGTTAGTGTTTTGGAAAGCTTAAGTGAGGTTGAGGGATGAATTATGGGCACTTGGTTCAAAATGAAATGACTTAGAACTTAAAAATGGGAACTCTATTTTTGAAGGTGAAACACGGTTTTGCAGTAGAGGTTTTATGGCTTTTTAAGCTTGGTGAATGAAGGCAATACTGTCCCCTATTTATAGGTAAGGTGTTGGGATTGTTAGGTGAGAGAATGAGTTAGGTTTGATCAGAATAACGTGAAGCTAGAAGAGGACAAAATGGGAGGCTTGTGGAGGAAGCATTGCTAAGGTTCTGACCTGGTTTGCCTTCCCATTTGGTTTGTCTACACTCTAGAACGGAAATGGAGGGACAAGGGTGGTTCAAACATAGCTATAATCCCAATTTCTTTTTGGCATTTTGGGAAAAAACTGAAATTTACACATGGCTCGAGTTCCTCATTTTGTGACCTCTTTGCACCCAAGTTGACTTCCAAACATGTCACATAATGTTATCAATATGTTAGGGGTCAAAGGGATTATATCAATGTGGTTAAATGGCTTGGTTCATCAAAATTCAAATTCTGTCTGGTTTGGTCAGGTTTGTGCGTCATGATAAAATCCCAACTTTGAACTTTGGTGAAATAAAACTGACTCGTGCATTTTGTATGAAACTTGTGCCAAATACACTTTGTCATGTCATTGATCAAATGCTAAAATAACCAGGTCAAAAGGAGTTGTGGTTTGGAAATGGAAATGTGGTAAATTGGTGGTCTTAGGCATGATTCTAGGTCTTGTTAGGCATTTGGACCAGCTTGGCCAATGCAAAAATTGATGTCCTTGCTCAATGAATTAGATCTTGGACATTGAAACAAAGATGAAAAGGGACTAAGTTTGGACATTTGGCTCAAATAAGATCTTGAAAATATTGAAAAGTGAAAATGTTATGGACTTTGGAACAAATGGTAAGCCATTCTTGTCGAAATGTGTCCAACCAACATGACCTAGAAATGTCACTTTGTGATTTCTTGATTTTTAAGGTACAATGATGGATGTTTGAAGCTCATATGATCATACCATGATGTAAAATGAGGCTTGAATCCTTGTGAGTTGTTTTTAGGTCAAGTCCATAGGGGAATTAAAGTCATAGAAAGTTCAAAGTTCATGACCAAACCAATGACTTGTACCATGAATGCAATGGGTGTTTGATTTATGAAATATGGTTGAAATTGACTTGAATTAAAGGTAAATGAAGTGCGTTATCATGGGATGATCAAATGAGGCAAGACCATGAATCAAAGGATGCACAAACTAGGGTTTCTTGGATCACAAGTTTCATCAAGAACCAAAGCCAGACAAATTAGGGTTTTGAGGTACAAGGGATGTGTTGAGGTGATTCAAAAGGTTGTGGCATGAATAATGTTTGGTTATTAGGGGTCCTCAATGGTATGGTTAAGGCTCAAGGTGAATGGGGACTTGCATAAGCCATTAAGGATTAAGAACTAGGGTTGAGGTCCTTGGGGTGACCGATGAATCTTCACATGTCTTCAATGGGGACTCACCATCAAATTAGGGGCTTGGAGAGTGAGTGAGATATCTTGAGTAATCCTCCAAGATTGTGGGATGCTTAAGGATGAAGATTAGGGAAAAGGTGGCTTTGGCACACCTTAACATGATCAATGAGTCCTAAGGCTTCATAGATAAACCCCATGCCTTTAGTTTGCGGGACATTGTGGGAGTAAATACACATGACATGATATATAAGGGATGTATGCTTATGAACCAAGATTATATAGGATGATATGGAGGTAGGGTAAATTTGAGGGTATGATAATATATATATATATATATATATATATATATATATATATATATATATATATATATATATATATATATATATATATATATATATATATATATATATATATATATATATATATATATATAAATTACACAAGATGTGAATTACCACAATGTCAATACTATGTGAATTTGACAATAACATTTTTCAGCTTAATCTTTAACAATACAAAGTTAAAGTTCCAATATAACAAAACCTATGCTTTACAAATAAAACGCTACCAAAAGAAATCCTGACGCCATGCAATTCTAGAAAGTAAACCAGGATTAATAGTGGTTCAACTATCGTCCTCGCTAAGCTTAATCCACTATCCAATGGTTTCTTATTGAAACGATTTGGTCTTTCACTTACTTGTATCAAAATTACACGAGTTTAGTACAATCACAATATCCAAATAATGCTGAAAAATATAAAAAAAATCTTCTATCTAGATCCATTAACTTGTACACAATATACAACTGAAGTCTTTGTAAGATCCTCACACTAAACTGCCTTGAATCTTCCAACTCCGATAACCTGCCCCAAAATCTCTATTCTCCAGCAATCTTTCCTCGATCCTACCGGTATCTTTCCTTATCTATAGGCTTCCGTACAACACTACAAATATGAACATGGAGAGAAGAACTGTCTTCTTTTCCCATAGAATTGTCAAAACTAGTCGCAACAACACACACCTTCTGAGCCTCTGAAATCTTAACAAAATCTTCAATAAATGAATCTCCTAAATAATCATAAATATCCAAAGATAAGATTTGTATCCATGTAACAATACAAAAATAATGAGGTGGAAGAAGAAAGAAATAGTTTGCAATTGTTCAAGAAAGATTTAAAACTCTTTTGAAAATATGGGAGAACAAGTGGTTTGTGAGTTTTCATATCAATATTGGAAGTGTATATTTTCTAACATTATGAAGGTTTTGAGAGAAAATGGTATTTATATGAGATGGAGATCTAGCACAAAATGAGAGAAAATGGTGTATCATTCTAGTCACAAAGCAAGAGTTATAATCTAAATCAAGAAGAAAAAACTATAACAAACACATTTGTGTGATTCGAGTCACAAGATCTGTGATTCGAGTCACAAGATATGTGATTCGAGTCACGAGATCTATGATTCAAGTCACTTGATTCGAGTCAGACAAACTAGTGTTCGAATTAGAGGTCCAGAGGAAACCAGGAGAATTCCCATTTCAGTGTGATTTGAATTAGGAAATTCTTTTATTTGAGTCAGAGTGATGTGATTTGTTTAAATTATAAAACATAGTTCAGATTTTCGTGATCCTCAAAACCAACGGTTGAGAGACATATACTTCTTCGTTCATAAATCCATTAAGAAAATCCTATTTAACATCCATTTGATACAACTTAAAACTCATGCAACAAGTGAATTCCAAAAGGAGTCGTATTGCTTCAAGATGGTCTACGGAAGCCTAAGTCTCCTCATATTCAATTACTTCAGCCTGACTATACCCTTTTTCCAGTAGACTATTTTTATTTCTACTAATTGTGCCATTTTCACCCAATTTGTTCATAAACACCCATATAGTACCAATGACGATTTTATCAGATGGACATGGAACAAGAACCCAACTATTTTATTTAAATTGAATGAGCTCTTATTGCATAGCAAGGAGGCATCTATGTTCAACTAAAGCATCAGATATAGTTTTAGGTTTAATTTGAGAGATGAAAACATAATACTTACAGAAAGCGTTAACTTGAGATCTCGTACTTACACCTTTTATGATATATTTAACTATCTTATCCAAAGGAATATTTTTTTCAACAATCCAATATGGAGGCATATGAGGTGAGGTCTCTTGTTTATCTTCATATTCTTAAACTTCCTATTTATTTTAAATAATGTCTTCTTCGGTTGTTATTGGAGGAGGATCCTCTTTGGGAATTTTATCATTAATAAAAAAAATTGTTATCACACTTGAAACACCAGAAGAACTACCTTCCCTTATCTTTTGGGGGTGAGGATTCATCAAAACCCGCATGAACTAGCTCTACAACATAGGATGTTCTATGATTGTGAACTCTATATATTTTACTCGAAGATGAGTACCCTATAAATATGCATTCATCAAACTTAACATCAAACTTTTCAAGATTGTCCTTTTTGTTAATTAAGATAAAACATTTGTAGTCGAAAACTGAAAAAATAGGAAATATTAGGTTTCCTTCCTTTGAGTAACTCATAAGGCGTATTCTCTAGGATTTTTTGAATGACCATCCTATTCAAGACATGGAATGGGGTATTAATAGCATTCACCCAAAATTACTTAGACAAACTTATTTATCTTATCACTGTCCGAGCCAATTCTTCTAAAATACAGTTTTTACGCTTAGTAACACCATTTTGTTGTTCAGTTCTTGGACATGAGAAGTTAAGAGTAATCCCGATTTTGTTACAAAAATTTCAAGTTTATGGTTTGCAAACTCACCACAATGATCACTATAGAGTGTGATAATTTTCAACTTGTAAAGTTTATTCCTTATGGGCTAATAAGAGTCTCCAAGTGAATCTAGAATAGTCGTCCACAATTACAAACCCGTACTAGTTACTGCCCAAACCTTTTCTCCTCGAAGGGACAAACAATCCTAGATGGGAAAGCTCAAGAGGTTTTGAAGTTGAAATAATATTTTTTGGTTTAAAAGATACTCTTGTTTACTTTCTCATTTGGCAAGCATCATATAGTTACCTTTAGAGAACTTTATTTTTAGTAGACCAACTACTAGATTCTTAGATTTTATATTATTTAATACGTCAAAATGTACATATCCTAAACGTCAATGTCATAACCAAGAATCTTCATTCTTAGTGAATAAACATTTAGTTCCATATATTGACACATAACCCAAGCCATGCAAATAGATATTATCAACCCTAGATCCCTTAAACATAAAAAAATTATTTTCCTTATGTTAAACTAAGCAACTCAAGGTATCAAAAATAATAAAATACCCATTGTCACATGATTGAATAACGCTAATAATTTTTTTAAGCCTTTAACAAAAAAAACACACTCTATGGTAATTATGGAAGGATTTCCCATAATACCTTCTCCTAATATTTTACCTCTTGTGTTGTCTCTATATGTGACGTGACCGCTTTCTTTTTTATCAAACCATATATACATCGAAATGTCTCTCATCATGTTTCTTAAGCATCCTCTATCTAAGAACCACAAACCTTTTATGGAGATGATACGTTTTTACAAACAATCAAACATGTATTTTAGGTAACTAACTAGTGGGTCCTAGAGGATTATTTAAAGAACACTAAGGTATGAAAATCATGATACCATTACAAACATTGACATTTCTAATATGGCAAAGAAGTCTAATGTGACCTTTGACACCACAATAATGACATGTTGCTTTAGTTTAAATCCTCTTCCCAATTCTTTTATAAAATTGAGGGTTTTTCTCAAAATTGATCCCTCTTTCACTTGAAGAAGTATAACTAGTAGTAGATAGAAAAATAGCTTCTGCTTATTGTCCAATAAATTTTTCATTTTCAAGTTTCAAAATTGGACAAGTAACACAATCCATTTTTACTACCTTTTCACCTAAAGTATAAAAAACATTAAAACCCTTATCAAAGAGGGATGCATGTTCTTCCTATAAGGAATCTAGAGCACTATTAAGATTATTAATCTTCATTTTAAGTTTTGAAATAAGTTTTCTACGAATGGAACTTTTTTTAAAAGTACTTAATGCGTCTGCATGCATTTCACTAAACACTTTTGACAATTATTTATACGAAGGCTTAACTTCAGGATCAAAACTATATACCTGTGAGTCTTCACTTTTCTTGTGTGCCATCAAGCACAATTTTGCAATTCATCAACTGAATTTGATTTGGAATATGAAGAGGGGCTCTCATCTTATTTTTACTAAGCGATTTAGGCCATAAGACCTTTGGAGTGTTTGCCTTTCATCTTGTAGGAATCCTTATCCTTTTTATTATGACACTTTTTGATACTCAAACAAATGACCATACTTTATTCATTCAAAACATGTGACATATTCTTCCTTTTTATTGTGTTTCTTTTTATGAGGATGAGACTTCTTAAAATCAATTAAATTTTTGTATGACTATTTGAGTTATATCTTCTTATATATATATATATATATATATATATATATATATATATATATATATATATATATATATATATATATATATATATATATATATATATATATATATATATATATATATATATATATATATATATAGAGAGAGAGAGAGAGAGAGAGAGAGAGAGAGAGAGAGAGAGAGAGAGAGAGAGAGAGAGAGAGAGAGAGAGAGAGAGAGAGAGAGAGAGAGAGAGAGAGAGAGAGAGAGAGAGAGAGAGAGAGAGAGAGAGAGAGAGAGAGAGATATTGGTTGTAGTGCTTGACTAATAATCCCATATCTTATTTTGAAGAGTCTTCATCAGAACTATCACTTACATCTTTGACTTCTTTGTCTTTAACGATGAAGCTTTCAAGGAAAGGTCTCGCTTTTCTCCATTGACATTCTTTTTATTTTTCAAGCTTATTTCGCTTACAATGAGTCATTTCAATTCATTCTAATGTTTCGTCAACTTTCCAAACAGTTTTGTGATATCCAAATTATTAAGATCGTTTGACTCTCTGATGGTTGTAACCTTTGGTTATCATTCCTTGCACATAGACGTTAAATTCTTTTTACACAACCTTTGTTAGAGAAGGACTTTCCCAAGTTGTATAACTTGTTGATTAAATAGAGAAAACGAGTCTGCAAGGATTCCACGAATTCACCGGATTCCATACGGAAAAGTTCATACTCCTCTATCAACATATTGATTCTAGAATCCTTAACACCTCCAGTTCCTTCATAAATGACTTGAAGAGTGTTTCATATTGTTTGTGAGCTCTTATGATGTGAGATATAGTAATATACTTTAGCGCTTAATGCGGAAATAAGTATATTTCTCGCCTTCAAATCATAGGATGCTTTTTTGGTTTTATTATTTGTCCAATCTTTTGGGAATTTAACATAATTATCGACTTCGTTTTTGGGAATACAAGGCTCGTCGTTAATTGTTATACATTGATACTTATCTATTGACATTAAGTGTATGTACATATTTTCCTTCAAATAAGCATAATTTCCCTTTGAAAATTGGTGTTTCATTATACTTTCCCTTCGAATCTTTGTCACCCATATATTCAAACTTTTGAGTCGATTTGACCTGATCAAGAGATCAACTTTGAGGCTAATTTTTGGACTAGAATATGGGCCATTGAATGGTCTAGAGGGGGTGAATTGACGTCCTAATTAAAGCTTTAGTTGAAAACTAGTTTTGATAAACTTTTATTTGAGTTTGAAAACAAAAAGATTTGCGCGGCAGAAATAATTTTAGCGTATGAAAGAGATTACGCTTATCAATTGAAATTTGCACATAATCACTTAGACGGTACACAAAGAAATCAATATCGAAATGTAATATTAATCAAATGTACAAATTAATGATATATATATATATATATATATATATATATATATATATATATATATATATATATATATATATATATATATATATATATATATATATATATATATATATATATATATATATATATATATATATATATATATATATATATATATATATATATCAAAATTACACATATGGGTATTTGTACAATATCCATAATATCCATACCATGTGGATTCTACGATCACAATTTTCAGCTTAATCTTCAACAAGACAAACTTAAAGTTCCAATTCTAACAAAATCTACATTTTGCAAATAAATCACTACCAAAAAAAAATCTAATGGCATGTAATTCTAGAAAACAATAAAAAATAGTCTAACACGCAATTTCTACAAAATTAAAAGAGAAGACCAAAAACAAAATCTAGTCGACCCCTATCACTAATCTTATGTGAGTACTCTCATTTGCTCCACAAATTATAGTCTCTGAATATATTACCCAGGATTAAATATATTTGTGAAGGTGAGAAAAACAAGAAAGGGGGGGTTTGAATTGTTTGAAAAATAAGCGCTTTTGCAAAATGAAATCACACAATGATTTTATACTGGTTCGCTTATAACACAAAGCTACTCCAGTCCACCCGGCCAAGGTGATTTCGCCTTCAACAAGGACTTAATCCACTAATCTTGAAAGATTACAAACAACCCCTAAGAGAAAAGAAAATCTCTTAGTCCTCTCAAGTCTACAGACTACAACAAGTCACTTGAGGAAATCAAATAAAAATAGATACAAGATGTGTAATCTAGAGTGCTTCTAAGAAAGCAAATATTACAAACTTAAGAACAAATTTTTCACTTGATAAGCAACAGCTTAGTGAAAATCTTTGAAGAACAAAGATGTTTTTCTTGAGCGTGATATAATTTCAGTATAGTTTTGGCTAGTGATTTCTTGGTATATACTGAATGAGATTTCTTCTCTATTTATAGGAGTTGAAGTAGAGTTGAAGTAGCGTTGAATCTGTTGGATATTGAGATGTAATTACGCCATTCCATTAATAGCTTCTGCAGTAGACTTTTTCACTTAGAAGTGACTACTTACCACAATTAGTATCTTTTCTCTTGGAAGTGGAGATTAACGTCTCTTTCTAATTGAGGAAATCCATTTGCAGAACTTTAACTTGGCTTAAACGTTACTTCATCATGATTAACAATTCTGATTAGAGTCTTTGTGTATCTGGAGAAATTGGCTTCTGATGTTATCTCTTGAAAGTTCAGATGACGCTTGATAACTTCAGACTTTACAGAAGGCATTTGTTCAGAGTCAGAGCTTCTAGACTTTACTTCATGTTCAGATGCTTCTGATACTTGTAGTTTTGTCCAGAGTCAGAGCTTCTTGAAACGAGATTCCACTTTAGATGCTTTTGATACTTGAGATTTTGCATCTGATCTTGTTGTACATCTGATGACATCATCAGATTTATTTCTTCTTTCTTTAGAACCCTGCACACTTAGAAACTTTTCGTTAGGGTGCCACTTTTGGTTTCATCCTTTGTTATCATCAAAATCATGGAATCTATTGTAGAACTATTTTTGTTCTTACAATCTCCCCCTTTTTGATGATGACAAAACAAATAAAATTATCAGATGAAACATGAAAAATATTAGATCAGATAGACAAAAGCTCCCCCTGAGTTACTACTAGGGAGTTCAGAAGTTCTTACCAGAGCTTTCCAAGCAATAAGATTTCTGAAAACTTTCTGCAATTTCTTATATTAATGTTAGAATTATTTAATCAGAGCTATTTATATCAGAACTAATTCTAAAATTGTTGCAGAATGCTTAAGGTTTTTAGACATAGTTTTCATCAGAGCTATTTAATAATTTCTCCCCCTTTTTGGCATAATCAAAAAGGCATAAAAATAAAAAAGAATAATAGAGAGAAAAACACTTCATTAAAAAGCACAAAGGCAAACAGCAGTCAAAAACAACAGATTCAAAGAAATATCAGAGCTAAAAAGAAAGAAAAAAAAAGACAGAAGCAAAAACACTAGGCAGACAAAAGAAATCCTAAGTGCCTAAGGGTTTGGAGGAGGAGGAAGTCTCTGTAGTAGCATGGCAAACATATTCTGGAGGTTTTCATTCAGAGCGTCTTGTTTGTCCATCCTTGCCCGGAGCTCACTCTGATCTTGCTTGATCTCTTGCTGATCTTGCTTGATCTCCTTCAGAGTGTTAAGAATCAGAGGGATCGCAGAGGAAGACTCCCCCTGAATCAGAGCCTGCTGAGTTTCAGCTTCAGCAGCAGCTTGGGCTTCTGCATCTGCTTTAGCCTTGGCTTCAGCTTCCTGAATTCTCAGAAGTTCTGCTTCCTTTGCCAGGCGTTCTTCTTCCAACCTCTTAGCTTCTTCTTCAGCTTCCTTAGCTAATCTTTCTTCTTCTAATCTCTTGGCCTCAGCTTCTCTAGCCAGTCTCTCTTCCTCTAACCTTCTGGCCTCAGCTTCTCTAGCCAGTCTCTCTTGGAGTCTTTCCTCAGAGTCTCTGATGTAGCCATTTCTGACTTGTTCAGAGATACTCTTCAGCCTATAAGACTCAGAGGTCATCCAACTAATAACTCTGTTCCAGTGTGTCCTAACAGATTTAGGATCATCACTGACTTCAGAATTTTTAGCCAGAGACTTGATCTTCTGGACTGAGGATTCTGCAACCTGTATAATGGCCTCCTCAAGGGTAGGTGTGATAATTTTAGGTTCAGGTTCAGGTGAATGAGGTGGAGAGTTTTGAGGGCTGAGATTTAGAGGTTGAGGTTCAGTTTCTGGTTCTGGCTGGGGTTCAGATTCTGCTTCTGGTTGAAGTTCAGAATCTGGGTCTGGTTGAAGACTGGGGGATGAAGCATAGAGTGGGTTTACATCTAATGGGTCAGAATCTGGGCTAGGTACAGCGGGAATTAATGGTGGAGTGATATAAGGTTCAGATGGGCGAATTACAGATGGTTGAGTTTCAGAGGGTGTGGTGGTTGTTTGTGGTGGAAGGGAAGTTTGATTTTCAGAGGTGATGGTGGTTGTTTGTTGTGGAATAGAAGTTCGGAGGGGAGAGGTTACTTCAGTTTGTGTTTGAGTTTGTGGGGCGAAATTTTTAGCATAAATTTCAGCTATTGTTGGGGAGTTTGGGTCAGAGTGTTCTTGATCAGAAGACTCATGATCAGAGAACTCTTGGTCAGAAGAAGGGGAAAGGTAAGGTGGTGATATAGTTGATTTGGGTCAGAGGTTGTTGTAAAAGTACGGGCAATTTTTAGAACAGGTGGAGGTTGAGAGGTTCTAATGGTAGAAGGTGGTATTTCTGAGGTTGTAAAAATTGGTTGAGAGGAGAGAGGGTTAGAGGAAGCCATTACAGATTCAGAAGAGACAGGAGGAATGGACTTACCAGAGGAGACATTCAGAGGTGCTGAAGCTTTGGTGCCAGAGGTTTCTCCAATTCTGGCTTTCTTTGCCTTCCTTGCTTCCTCAGCTATCTTCTTTTCAGAAAGGCCTCTTTTGTATCTGACCAGATCTTCTACAGAGTCCAGACAGTCTTCTAGGCGAAAATCAGAGATATCAATGCCTTCATCCAGACGATCCTGAAGGTAGATAGCAATGGCGTCTCTGGGTTCGTTCTTGAAGAACCTTTCAAGGCCATGAGGCATCTTCCTCTGATCCTTCAGAGCTTCCCAGGTCACATTCATAGTGGGCTTGACTCTGATGTCCTTGATGATTCCCATACTCCTCAGATTTCTGGCATTCAGAGGCTTTCCAACGTCAATTGCCAGATCATCCATACATCTGGTCTTCTCCAGAGCATCTACCAGCCCATGCTCAATGAAGATGTCAGAGAGCAATCTTCCCAGAGGGATGTAGGATCTGGGCTTCATATTATTCCTTGTTTCTCTGACTGAATCCCTCAGATATCTGAAGAGAAGAACAGGGAGGTTGATTGGAATACCCTTCTGAATACAGTAGAGGATGCACTTCTGATCAGCATTTATATAATCTGAAGAGTTGGAGGCTGGACGATGATGGATTGTTCCCAGAATAATCTTCAGCCAAACTCGGAGGTTCTGATGAAGCTCCTTGTTCTTAGATGGGTTTCCTTCAACGTTTGCTTTGAAGATTGTGGGGTTAATGACTTCTGTGATGCGCTTAGACCTTGGAGGAATGTTGTAAATCCTTTTACCTCCAGCTTTCTCCATATTCAGCAGAGAAGCAATAGACGCTTCTGTGATGATGATCTTCACTCCCAGAACAAAGGAAACGATGAACTCATCATCAGCATCTGCACATCTCCAGAATTCTTTCACCAGAAGAGGATAGATTGGACCATACAATCTGTTGAAGTAGGTTTCCCAACCTTGCTTGCGAAGATCTTCAGTTAAATCAACGCCATTTCTTTTCAAATTTTCAAAATCCACAAGTGATTCACACAGTACATCCAAACCTTCAAAGGGAGTAGAAAGATGAATGTGTTGTTCACGTTCCAAAATGTGAGGTTCTTTGTAAACTGGGGTTGTGGTAACATCTACAACCATGGGTGTTTGAGTGTTTGAAGTTTGGGGGTTAGAAGCAGCTTCCATTTGTTGGGAGAAGTTAAAAACAGCTTGTTCTTGAGGATTCATGATGAAGATTGATGAAGAAGATGAAGAACTGAGAGAGAGGTTGCAGAGAAAACTTCGAGAGAGGGTTTAGGGTTTAAGAGTGAGTGAGAGTGATAAGTGTGAAAAGTGAGAGAAAGTGTTTATATACTAAGGGTAAAAACACATGCAAAACGACACACATACCAGCGTTAGCACAAAAACCAAAATAGCACGTTTGGGGGAAAAATGATTACAGCTCATTAATGAATGTCTAATCCCAACAGTAAGCACACTGCTCAAGGAGATTTCAAGCGTTCTGACCTTTGATTTCTTTAGACAGCTGTCTAGAAGTTCTAGGGTTAGACGCATGTTCCCCACGTGTTGATGTTTCTGATCTTCAGGAATACCAAGAGATTGGTTCTGAAGATTTCTAACTCAGATATCTTCTTAACTTGGTAGAAGTATCAGAGTCAGAGGCAGAAGTGTATTTGTTTTTATCAGATTCTCATTTTACATGTTCAGAGCCAAATTTTACTCAGGGCAATTTTTAATGTTCAGATTTTCTAATATAAAGCGAAATCTATCTTCAGCCAGAGGCTTAGTAAAGATATCTGCCCATTGATGTTCTGTATCAATGAACTTCAGCGTTACTATTCCTTTCTGAACATAGTCTCTAATAAAATGATGTTTAATTTCTATGTGTTTGGCTCTGGAATGCAAAATGGGATTCTTACTCAAACAAATAGCAGCAGTATTATCACAAAGGATAGGAATGTTACTCTCAAAGATTTGTAGATCTTCTAGCTGATGTTTCATCCAGAGCATCTGAGTTGTGCACAGTGATGCTGAGATGTATTCTGCTTCTGCAGTTGATAGAGCAATTGTTGACTGTCTTTTGCTAGCCCAGGAGATTAAGTTGTTTCCCAGAAGCTGGCAATTTCCAGATGTGCTTTTACGTTCTATTCTATCTCCTGCATAATCTGCATCACAATAACCAGAAAGCCTATACTCTGATGTTTTCTCATACATCAGGCCCAGGTTAGGAGTTCCTTTCAGATACTTAAGAATTCTCTTAACAGCTGTTAAATGAGATTCTCTAGGATCTGATTGGAATCTGGCACAAAGACAAACGCTAAAGAGAATATCAGGACGAGTAGCAGTCAGATAGAGAAGAGAGCCTATCATACCTCGATAGAGCTTCTGACAAACCTTGTTGCTTACCTCTTCCTTCTCCAGAATGCAAGTTGGATGCATGGGAGTCTTTGCAGAATTGCATTCAGTCATGTCAAACTTCTTCAGAACGTCTTTAATGTACTTGCTTTGATGAATGTACGTGACTTCTGGAGTTTGATTGATTTGAATTCCCAGAAAGAACTTTAGTTCTTGCATTAGACTCATTTCAAATTCTGCCTGCATTAACTTAGAAAATTCTTGGCAAACAGAGATATTAGCAGAACCAAAAATAATGTCATCAACATAAATTTGGCATATCATGAGATCATTTTCATGATTTTTACAGAAGAGTGTAGAATCAACTTTCCCTCTGATAAAATTTTGTTCCAGAAGAAAATTACTTAAGCGTTCATACCAAGCTCTGGGAGCTTGTTTAAGTCCATATAAGGATTTCTTAAGTTTGAAAACATGTTCTGGAAAAATTGAGTTTTCAAAACCAGGAGGTTGATTTACATACACTTCTTCTGAAATATAACCATTTAGAAATGCACTCTTGACATCCATTTGGTATAATTTTATAGAGTGATTAATAGCAAATGATACAAGAAGACGAATAGACTCTAACCTTGCGACTGGAGCAAAGGTTTCATTATAATCAATACCTTCTTGTTGACTATAACCTTGAGCTACCAGTCGTGCTTTGTTTCTGACAACTTCTCCTTTCTCGTTCAGTTTGTTTCTGAAAACCCATCTGGTTCCAATGACATGAGTGCCTCTGGGTTTAGGAACGAGATCCCAGACATCATTCTTGGAGAATTGATCTAACTCTTCTTGCATAGCTGCCACCCAATCATTATCTTGAAGAGCTTCATCACAGGACGTAGGCTCAATCAGAGACACTAGTCCCAGAGGAATATCTTCAGAAGTTCTGAAGGTAGATCTGGTTCTAACAGGTTCATCTTTGTTTCCCAAAATCAACTCTTCAGATACGTTGCTACGACTCTTGACTTTCCTTGGAATTTCTGGAGATTTAATTTCTTCAGAGTCTGGAGTGACAGTTGCTTCTGGAGTTTTCTCAGATTCTACCAGAGTGATCTCTAAATCTGCAAACTTTTCAACTAGCTTTGACTTTTCAGGGTCAAGCTTATCATCAAATCTAACATGAATTGATTCCTCCACAATTTTGGTTTCTGTGTTGTATACTCTGTAGCCTTTAGAGCGTTCTGAGTATCCTAACATAATACCTTTCTGTGCTTTGGAATCAAACTTGTTCAGATGTTCTTTAGTATTTAATATAAAGCAAATGCATCCAAAAGGATGAAAATATGAAATGTTGGGTTTTCTTCCCTTACACAGTTCATAGGGAGTCTTATCCAGAATAGGTCTAATAGAGATTCTATTCTGAATGTAACACGCTGTATTTACAGCTTCTGCCCAAAAGTGCTTTGCTACATTAGTTTCATTGATCATGGTTCTGGCCATTTCTTGGAGTGTCCTATTCTTCCTCTCTACAACTCCATTTTGTTGTGGAGTTCTAGGGCAGGAGAAATCATGGGATATTCCATTAGAATCAAATAATTCTTCAAAATCTTTATTTTCAAATTCTCCACCATGATCACTTCTGACTCTAACAATTTTAGAGTCAAATTCTTTTTGCACTTTAGAACAGAAACTGGTGAATACAGAGTGAGACTCACTCTTGTGCCTTAGGAATTTTACCCATGTCCAGCGGCTGTAATCATCAACGATTACAAGTCCATACTTCTTTCCATTAACTGATGCTGTTTTCACAGGACCAAATAAGTCAATGTGAAGAAGCTCCAGAGGCTTGGAGGTAGAAACAACATTTTTCTTTTTAAAAGATGTTTTTGAAAACTTTCCTTTCTGACAAGCTTCACACAGAGCATCTGAAGAAAACTTCAGTTTAGGTAAACCTCTGACTAACTCAAGTTTAGTTAGCTGAGAAAGTTTTCTCATGCTAATGTGGCCTAAGCGTCTATGCCATACCCATTGCTCTTCGTGAACTGACATTAAACATTTAACATTTTGATCTTTTAAATCAGAAAGATTTATTTTATAAATGTTGTTTTTCCTCTTGCTTGTGAAAAGGACAGAGCCATCGTTCTGATTAATGGCTTTACACGTTTTTTGATTAAAGATTACATCATAACCGTTATCACTTAATTGACTTATGGATAACAAGTTATGCATTAATCCTTCTACATAAAGAACATCAGATATAGAGGGAAGAGTACCATTACCAATAGTTCCGGAGCCTCTGATCCTTCCTTTCTGATCTCCTCCGAAGCCTACAAAGCCAGCGTCTTTAAGTTCCAGGCTTTGGAACATAGACTTTCTTCCCGTCATATGTCGCGAGCATCCAGAGTCCAGGTACCATGACTGGTGTCTGAACTTTGCTGCATAGGATATCTGCAACATAGATAATCTTATCTTTCGGTACCCAGAATCTCTTGGGTCCTTTCAGATTAGTTTTCCCAGAGTTTCTTACAACTTTGGGTCTTCTAGCATTTTTAAATTTGTGTTCTTGTGTGTGTGTATAGTGGTATGAAAAAGGTGATTTAATTTGGTTACTGGTAGAAGTTTTATCAGAATCAGAATCATACCCAATTCCCCTTTTATTATTCTGACCTACTCCATAAATCATGGATGCCATAATACTCCTATTTATCCCATTCTTCAGAAATTGTTGAAAGGCTTCTTCATATTTATAAATAATTTCATTTGAAGTTTGTGGTGCTTGAGACAACACTTCTTCTAATTTTAAGCTTTTTGTTTTAGCTCCATCTCTTTCTAACGTTAAAGATTTGATTGTATCTTCATGTGCTAGAATTGTTGTCTCAAGTTCACTACATTCTTCAGATTTTGCTTTAAGAAGGCCTTTAATACTTTTAACTTTTTGTTTTAATTTCTGAAGAGAGGTAAGAGTTTCTGATAAACATGATTCTAAGTCAGATCTAGAAAGTTCAGAAAATACCTCTTCAGATTCTTCATCTGAGCTGCTGGATGTGGTAGCCATAAATGCTACGTTGGCTTGTTCATCAGAGTCAGATTCTGATGATCCTGATTCACTATCGTCCCAGGTGGCCATTAATCCCTTCTTTGTTCTGAAGGCATTTTTCTTGAAGCTTTCTTTCTTAGAGTCATCTTTCTTCAGCTTGGGGCATTCATTTCTGTAATGACCTGTTTCTTTACATTCAAAACAGGTAATATCTTTATTAGGTTTACCTTTTGAAGTTGACTCTGATCTATCCCTTCTGGGTCTTGATCTTCTGAAGTTGTTGTTGTTCCTTCTTTTCCAGAGTTGCTTAACTCTTCTGGTTAGTAAGGACAGTTCTTCTTCATCATCAGAGTCTTCAGGTTCAGAGTCGTCAGTATCTGCAGTTTCGGCCTGGAGAGCTTTGATTCTGTCTGACTTCCGTCTTTCAGATCTGGACTTCAGCGCCACTGACTTGTTTCTTTTCTGAGGCTCATCCTCCTCTAGTTCTATCTCATGACTTCTGAGAGAGCTAACAAGTTCTTCAAGGCTGATGTTGTTCAGATCCTTTGATAACTTCAGAGCGGTAACCATTGGTCTCCATTTCTTTGGCAGACTTCTGACAATCTTCTTAACATGATCTGCAGTAGTATATCCTTTGTCTAGCACTTTAAGACCTGCAATAAGAGTTTGGAATCTGGAAAACATAGCTTCTATAGCTTCGTCATCTTCCATCTTGAAGGCTTCATATTTCTGGATCAACGCCAGAGCCTTCGTCTCCTTGACTTGGGAGTTTCCTTCATGGGTCATCTTCAGAGAGTCAAGTATATCTTTAGCCGTCTCTCTGTTGGTGATCTTTTCGTATTCGTTGTATGATATAGCATTTAGAAGTATTGTTCTGGCCTTGTGATGATTTTTGAACTCACGTTTTTGATCTTCTGACATTTTGCTTCTGGGAACTTCAGCTCCATTTAAGGTTGGAGGTTTGTATCCATCTGTGACAATGTCCCAGAGGTCAGCATCATAACCAAGAAAGAAACTTTCGATTCTATCTTTCCAGTAATCAAACTTTTCTCCATCAAAAACAGGAGGCTTGGCATTGTAAGAATCTTTCTCATTTGAGTGGGCCATTTGTTTTTCTCGCACTGGATCTCTCTACACGGTTAAGTGTTTGATTTGAAAATCAATAACAGAGCCGGAGCTCTGATACCAATTGAAGGTGAGAAAAACAAGAAAGGGGGGGTTTGAATTGTTTGAAAAATAAGCGCTTTTGCAAAATGAAATCACACAATGATTTTATACTGGTTCGCTTATAACACAAAGCTACTCCAGTCCACCCGGCCAAGGTGATTTCGCCTTCAACAAGGACTTAATCCACTAATCTTGAAAGATTACAAACAACCCCTAAGAGAAAAGAAAATCTCTTAGTCCTCTCAAGTCTACAGACTACAACAAGTCACTTGAGGAAATCAAATAAAAATAGATACAAGATGTGTAATCTAGAGTGCTTCTAAGAAAGCAAATATTACAAACTTAAGAACAAATTTTTCACTTGATAAGCAACAGCTTAGTGAAAATCTTTGAAGAACAAAGATGTTTTTCTTGAGCGTGATATAATTTCAGTATAGTTTTGGCTAGTGATTTCTTGGTATATACTGAATGAGATTTCTTCTCTATTTATAGGAGTTGAAGTAGAGTTGAAGTAGCGTTGAATCTGTTGGATATTGAGATGTAATTACGCCATTCCATTAATAGCTTCTGCAGTAGACTTTTTCACTTAGAAGTGACTACTTACCACAATTAGTATCTTTTCTCTTGGAAGTGGAGATTAACGTCTCTTTCTAATTGAGGAAATCCATTTGCAGAACTTTAACTTGGCTTAAACGTTACTTCATCATGATTAACAATTCTGATTAGAGTCTTTGTGTATCTGGAGAAATTGGCTTCTGATGTTATCTCTTGAAAGTTCAGATGACGCTTGATAACTTCAGACTTTACAGAAGGCATTTGTTCAGAGTCAGAGCTTCTAGACTTTACTTCATGTTCAGATGCTTCTGATACTTGTAGTTTTGTCCAGAGTCAGAGCTTCTTGAAACGAGATTCCACTTTAGATGCTTCTGATACTTGAGATTTTGCATCTGATCTTGTTGTACATCTGATGACATCATCAGATTTATTTCTTCTTTCTTTAGAACCCTGCACACTTAGAAACTTTTCGTTAGGGTGCCACTTTTGGTTTCATCCTTTGTTATCATCAAAATCATGGAATCTATTGTAGAACTATTTTTGTTCTTACAATTTGTAGTCTTCCTAAATATCTCATATTTCATTTTTAGTTTTTTAAAAAAATTCTTTTAAAGATTCGTTTTTCTAAAATCGGTTCATCCACACTTTTGATACCTTCTGCAATGTAGCAACGATTTTTATAACTTAGCGACAAAATTAACGGTGTTTAACAATGATTTACTACTTAGCGATTGAATTATTGACGATTTTTAGCTACTGTTTTAAGAAGAGGGACAAAATAAGTGGATACAAATTTTTAAGAAGACAATTTTTAAAAAACTAAAAGTGAAATATGAGATATTTAGGAAAATCACAAATATATTTAATAATAATTTATAATATATATTATAAATTATGATTTTTTTTCTTTAACGCCCTATTTTTAAAATTATCATTCTATTCAAATTCCAGGTACGTTAGAGAGAGAAAAAAAATACTATTATTGGTGTGAATGTGAATATGAAAAATGAAGTGAAAATGGAATAAAGAGTGAAAGAAACATCCAAGTGACAAATGAAAATAGAAGAGAAACAAGACAATAAAAAAAACCTCACCAGACCAGTATAGGATAAAAGAATGTTATATATGATTATATTATATGCTTTTTGAAGCTAACGTTAAGGAGGACAGAATTGTTACCATATTAAGAAACATAAATGACTTATGGTTTGTGTGAAGACTGAAATCAATGTATAATTCAGTTGACTTGACTCTCTTATTTATTGGAGCCACAAGACTGATATTGATTTGAAAGTTTTCACCTCACAGTGGGGTAGAAAATGAGGTTGATTTTCACCTAATCTTTGTCCTCATTTCATTGAACTAGCAACCAGGTAAATGATCTTGTCAATGTCATTTATATACTATATCATCATACTATCTTCAAAGTTTTCATCATTGGTTTTTCTTTATTTTCTTTTAATATTAATGAGGCCAATGACTGATTACTTTTTGTCTTAAAGGCAATTTTGTCGTAGAGAAAGAAGATAGAGTTGTCATTAATGGCATAACATCCCTTCATGTTAATTTGAAATATATATATATATATATATATATATATATATATATATATATATATATATATATATATATATATATATATATATATATATATATATATAATGGATGGTGTAAGATTTTAAAAAAAGGTTCATTATTGTAAAAACAGTCGCAACAAATCGGATCTGAAAAGTATTTATGATATAAAATAAAAGATTAAATATGTTTGTATTCCTTCTAAATCTCATATTTCAGTTACTATATTTTAAATAAAATTCTTTAAAGAAGAATGATTCTTTTAAAAATTTGAATCCACAATTTGATCCATTTTACTAAAACCTTTGATAAATCAATAGTTAAATTGTAAATCGTCTCTAAAATCATTTTTAATTTTGTCCTTAAACAGTTAAAGAGATCAAAAGTGTGAATGAAATTTTTTATGAGAACGATTCTTTAAAGAAAATTTTTTTAGAAACTAAAAATGAAATATGAGATATTTAAAAAAACCACGAATATATTAATTCTAAAATAAATTGTGATTAATTCGCACCGCGATAGCTACAATCAATCTCAAAATAATTATATAAACCAAAATCAAAAATCTCAAAATAATTATATAAATTGAAACCATGAAAGCCTTTACGCGATCCTAAAGCTCTTTTAAAACATGTGAAACACTTAATTGTTTCACCACATTCCAACCATTATTATTAATAACTTCCAACCACCAAATTTAAAAGAAATATATATACTACCTACTAAACAATATACATGAGTATTAATGCATAGATGTAGCAGTTGGTTTATTCTACATAATAGGGAAGGAATAATTGCAATGCCACAATGGTATTCAATATTCATATATGCTATAAATTGCAATAGGCCACACAAAATCATAAAGGTTGCAAAATTTCATAATCTTAGAAATTGAAGTTTATAAGTAACCATAATAATTTAGCTTGAACTATAGTACATGTCCTATATATACATAAAAAGCATTGCTAACTAACCATACATAAATTGATCGACAAATATTCAGAATTATATGTTTTTCTTGCAGGACCACTGTCACTCTCTACCGTTAGTATTCATAAAGCATAAAATGATGGACCACTCTTGTTGTATTGAAAACTTAGTGAGTTTCTTTCGTGATTATGCCATGCTCTGCGAAGATCATAGATGAGCTTAGGTAGTATGCACACATTGTGAGAGTGTTGCGAGTCCTTAGGCCACGATGTTAGGACATGTAGACTTTTTCTTGAAGGAAGACTTGAAGAGGCATTATTGACATCCACTTGATGCATTTCCATTTGTGTTTTAGGACAATGATGAGAATATATGATTTTGACAGTTTAAGGCCGGACCATTGGGAAAAAGTTTCATGAAAGTGTACTCATGTACATTGAGTGAATTGTTTGGCTACAAAGTGTGCTTAATTTGTTAAGCATGAGAGTTAATAGTGTTGGAGAAGTTACTTGTATGACAAGTTAACTAACCATAGTGCAACTCTTAGTTAGTTTATCAATACTAACTTTTACAAGTTGGTTATGTGGAGGTTAGTTATTAGACATAATGAACTTATTACACCATATATAGTGATTGTAAGGCATTGTAATAATTGGATTTGTGAACTATAATTTGATATTATATGGTAAGCTCTCTCTTCTCTTCTTTTATGGTGTTTTTAGCTTGAATTTTCACATGATATCATCGACTCGTGGCTTCGAATTCACTATTGATGTTGCATTATCTCGATTTCCTTCATAAATCTCAAACTATATTTTTCTCTTTCATTGATCTTCATTTAGTTTTATCTCTTTCTCTTAAACAATGTCTATTGAAAGCTCTTTGAGCAACAATAATGATCATGCTACATTAAACCATAACAATGGTGTTTCTTTAAATCCCTATAAAGGTTATCAAAATGATACCTTAAACCCTTACTTCATACATCTTAATTAAAATCCAACTCTTGTTCTAGTTACACCTATATTAAATGCTAACAATTATCATTCTTGGTCTCTTTCTATGACAATGATTTTAAGAGCCAACAACAAACTCCACTTCATCAATGGAGCATTGCCAAGACAATCAGATGCAAATTATGATTCAATAGCGTGGGATAGTTGCAACATTGTGATTATGTCATGGCTGAACAGCTCAGTCGAATCAGATATTTCTCAAAGCATCTTGTAGATGGACTGGTCAAAAGGTCCAATTGATCAAGGGTCAAACCATCTCAAGCCCACTACACTCAGCCTAGGAGATAAAACAGTCCATATACTAAGAGCAAAGTACACAATCTTTGATCTCCAATTTCAATATACTCATCTTAAATCTTTAACTGACTTGGATGTTGGAGGGCTAACCATGCAGCCCCCCCCCCCCCTGTGTCACCGTTTAAGATCAACTATTATCCAAATCTCGTCATGTATGGTTCCTTTGAGAAGGTAAAACATACATCTTTGATTCCTGAAAGGAAGAGTGCTGTTGTCTATGGAAATTGACTTCTGATTCATATACTTTCCACGAAGATCGCATTCTCTTAGAAAACACCATCGAATAAGCTCAGAAGTTCCAGATCTAGATTATTTTAGTTCATATTCAATCTCTGATTCACCAACTAATAACCTCTTTAGACCATTGAATAGAGAGAGAATCAACCTTTGGTTCCTTCATTTTCCTTTTCTCACTGATTTACAACCTTCTCAGATTTCATAATTGAGAAATGTTCGGAGGTGAACACGAAAATCTTTCGCGATCGATCCAATCAACTACCGCTTCTATTCTAATTCTTTGGAGTCCAGATTTCTAGTTTCCTCGAGAACTATGTAAAATACTAATAGGGAGAGTCTTAGATCCAGATCTAGGGTTGCATTGGGGACTGAAGGCAACTTCCATGAAGGTCGGGCTAAAGCCTCGTAATCCATAATTCAACCTAGTTACACCCATAATTCTCGTCGTTGTTGAGGTGATTACATGGTCGACATTGTAGCGGTAAATTCATGACCATCAAGCTATGATAAGTTCAACGTCAATAAAACCAAAGTTGTCGTCGCGCTTTTATTGTTTCCAAAGGAAAAGGGAAAAGCATGAACAAAACCCAAAGATAAGAAGTTTTCAAATCAAAACTAATAAAATGTCAGAGATTACAGGTAAGGGGGTTGGTTACACAGAGGGAAGGTGTTAGCATCCAAAGTGTCTTAGGTACTCCTAGGGAGCCCTTTTTTATGTGTGCATATGTGTTTGCTATAAAAGATGTTTGAGAAAAATAGAGTGTAAGGATGAGAAAAGAATTTATTGATTATATTTTTGTGTTTGATAAGACCTTCGGACTTGTGCCTATGTACCAACATAAAAATGAGGGATCTAAACCTCGTAGTTTGTGATAAAACTTTCAAAATATTAGTGAATTGCTTTTAACAAAAAGTTTAATAAGAAAGGCACAAAGGGCCAAAAGTTTGAATGAAGTTGTTAGTTTTTTTTGTCTTTTTTGAAATTTTAAGTCAATATGATTAAGTTTATTTACAAGCTTGATTTAAAAAAAGAGTTTGAAAATTCAATGGCATAAGGTCAAAGTTTCTAAGTATTAAAACAAAGTCTAAGTTTGAAAGCACAAACAAAGAAGGTTTTGAAAAGGGGGAGAGATTTTGAAATTTAAGAAGTGGGAGGAGATGAAGAGACTACCCTAAGAACAAATTTAAAAGTTAAGAGTTGAAAAGATCTGACCAATGGGATGCAATCCAACATACAAGAATGTCATATAGAAACTCATTTTCCTTTAGACTTTAATCAAGCAATAATCAATAAGCAATGAGCAATATCCAGACATCATGAAGATCAAGGCATCAAATAAAGATAGCCACATCCAAGCAAGTAATTCTCATAGCTAGCAGTCTTCTTTGTCTTCCCATGTATCAGATGAAATATTCCTTGATCAACTCAGAGCAAAGCATCAGACACAAGATCAAAATAACAATTAAGCACAAAGACAAAGTAGAAGATAAATTCAAACAAATCCTAAGGCTTGCATCAGATGAAGGCTCAATTCACAATAGCTCAGTCTCAGAATGTTGGCATTGGCCAAGTCCTTTTTTTTTGCACATGGAATGTTGCCTAATCATAAGTCCAAAAGTTCAAATCAAGTTCAACAGTCCACCAAATGTTTTTTTAGGGTTTTTGTTGTTATTAAGTATTTTAAGGTCCTAAGACCACAAACAAAATCAAAACAATCAAGAAAATATATACAATCACAAAGTATGGCTCAAATGAGCAAAGTGAAAATGACATAAACATAAACAAGTTATATGAATGACAATGAATGATAAATGACTGAAATTTAAATTTCATAAAGTAAATGACTTGAAAGTAAAGCAATATTAACAAGAATTAGTCAAATGTTAGTCAAAAGTTAGTCAAGTGTTAGGGTGTTTTTTAATTGATTAAGTCATTCTTTGGAGAACACTCAACCATTCATTCACAAGTATGAATCATTGAACCAAGACATCTTCCATGAGAAGGGCTCCAACTTGGATAATTCAACAAGTATGCCACTAGCTCCCATGAAAGGAAAAAAGGTCAAGTCTCCACACAATGCCATGAAGAATGGGAGACTTACAATCTCACTTACTATTTTTATGAACTGTGAAAGAGTTCATGAAATGTGGTTTTATGAAAAATGCATTTTTTCTTTGAATTTTATTCCTTGCTATTTTTTTTTATTCTCACAAGATTGTGGTGTTTGACCGAAATCTTTGAGACCTTTCGAAAAAATCATTGTTGTCGGTTCATCTCATACTTACTAGCTTAATTATGTTGATGCAAAGAAGGAATGAAAGATATTAAATAAAAATGATTATGGTTTGGTTGGTATCATGGGATAGTTTCTGTTACAGTTTCATGTTTCCTTTTTGTTTTTATATTATTTCTGTTTTAAGTATTTATACAAAACCATATAAACAATAGTTATTTTATATGAAAGGAATAGATAAAAATAGGTAGTAGTTTTATTTTGGAATGGGCTAGTGGGCCAATTCCTTATGTTCTTCTAGGTCCAATACTAATGCATGCACCCCTTTATTTTATTTTCTTATCATATATTATTTAATTTAGTATTTAGATAATTGATTAAATTTTTATTTAATTAGTTGATTGAATCTTAATTAATTAATTTTTGTTTAATTACTAAGTGATTTATTCGATTGTGCATCAATTTTGATGCATTGCTATTTTGGAGTTAAAATCCAATTTAACTTTCAAAAATCTCTTGGGTGCATATATTCAGTTACTAAGCTTCTTATAGAGTGATTCATACATGACTCTATTTTAAATTATCTTAGAGATAAATTAAATTTTCTTTCGATTTCGGTCGGTTCTCGATCCCGTGGCTTACTCTTGGGCCTTCTTACAATGAGCTCTTTTCTTTTTGCATTCTCGTATTTACTTGTCTTCATTTTAATTAGCCTCAAATCACTTTAAACCATTTTCATAACTAAAATTGGAAGAAAATATTACCTGGATAAAATATTCAGTCGTAATCCCGAATATTAGGCCCAAGTCATAAGAGCTTGCAAGCCATAAGTATTTGTCTTCTCTTCAAAACACTCCAATATTCAAACCATTTTCATAAGTAAGTTGGGAGAAAAAGACTACCCGGATGAAATATTTAGTCGTAATCCTGAATATTAGGCCCAAGATGTAAGAGCTTGCAAGCCATAAGTATTCGTCTTCTCTTCCAAATACTTGTAAATATTCAAACTTCTTTTCTCAATAAAATTGAAAGAAAAAGATTACCTGGGTAAAAGGTCCAGACGTAGTCCCGAGTATTAGACCCATGTTGTAAGAGCTTGCGAGTCATAAATACTCGTCTTTCAAGCCCAAAAAGACTTTCAATCAATCAAACTTTTTTTCTCGCTGTCGTGTGATTGATCAGAAAAACCTTTTCAAAATGAAATACATCTTGTCTTAAGATGATGCAAAGCAATGCTTCATCCATAATTGTTGAGTTGAGATAAGTGACGTTTTTCCGAATGTTGATTTGTAAATCCATTCAATGTGATGTATATGTTCGCTCCTCATCTGTTTTGGGTAAAACAATGTTTCTTGTCGATTAATACATGATAGCTTTCGCTAAAATCGACCAACAAACAAACATTTTCTACCCAGAACTACGTAAGCCTTGAGTTCTCTATTGAGATACGTAGGAGCATGATTGTGAAATCTTGTCAGGCCCATTAATAAAAAACTTAGGTTTAGTCCCATTTGTTGTAAAAATATCCAAAAACATCTTCTTTTTTCTTTTGATCATATTATTCTTTCCCTCATAATAACTTGAGGAGCCTAACATTTCAAGCTAACACTAACACGCACAACTAACCTAATGGTTCTCGTTGAGTACAACGGACGTGAGGGGTGTTAATACCTTCCCCTTGCGTAATCGACTCCCGAACCCTGATATTGGTTGCGACGACCATAATCATTGTCGTTCTTTCTTGGGTTTTATCGATATTTCCCCTTTCCTTTTTTAGGAATAAATAAAGTTCGATGGAGACTTTATTCAGCCCATCATTGCGAGCGTGTGATTGCTCTTCGCTAAGTCGTGTTCTCATTTTTCGAGATGCGACAAATACCATGCCCTAACGGGAACCAGGTTTTGGCCCTTCTTCAAGCAATGGTTCATCATAATCTTTCATCTTTAAGTACAAAATCTCTTTGTCGGGAAAATCATATTGCACTGACTGATAATCTTCAATAGGTTGGTAAGCCAAATGGTCAGCCAAGACACTACCTTTAATATCTTTCTGAGATCGGTATTCAATATCATATTCAGATAAGAACATTTGCCAACGGGAAAATCTCCCAGTTAGGATTCTTAAAAATGTACTTGATTGGATCCATTTTGGATATCAACCAAGTAGTATGATTCAACATATATTGGCGTAGACGCTTAGCAGCCCAAGCCAATGTGCACCACGTCTTTTCAAGCATAGAATAACGAGTCTCACAGTCAGTGAATTTCTTACTAAGGTAGTAAACTGCATATTCTTTCTTTCTAGATTCATCTTGTTGACCAAGAACACAACCCATACTCTCATCAAGCACAGTCAAATACATGATCAGGGGTCTTCCTTCAACAGGCGGAGATAGAATAGGAGGCTCAAGTAGGTACTCCTTGATACTATCAAAAGCTTCCTGGATAACTTTCGTCCAATCACAAGACTGATCTTTCCGAAGGAGCTTGAATATAGGTGCATAGGTGGCAGGCATATGTGATATAAATCTGGAGATATAATTCAAGCGGCCGAGAAAACCTTTAACTTGCTTCTCGGTTTTGGGTGCAGGCATTTCTTATATTGGTTTGACCTTGACAGGATCAACTTAAATATCCTTCTCGGTGATAATAAATCCCAACAACTTATCAGAATGAACACCAAAAATACACTTATTGGGATTCAAGCGGCGTTTATACTTCCTCAAATGCTAGAATAACTTCAACAAATGCTCAACATGTTCTTCTTCATCACTTGACTTGGCAATCATATCATCAACATAAACTTCAATCTTTTTATGCATCATATCATGGAAAAGAGTGGTCATAGCTCTCTGGTACGTTGCACCAGCATTCTTTAAACCGAAAGACATCACTCTATAACAAAATGTTCCCCAAGGTGTAATGAATGTGGTTTTCTCCATATCTTCAGGTGCCATCTTGATTTGATTATAACCGGATAATCCATCCATAAATGAAAAGACTTTGAATTTAGTTGTATTGTCTACCAACATGTCAATGTGTGGCAGAGGAAAATCATCTTTCAGACTAGCTATGTTCAAATATCTATAATCAACACACATGTGGACTTTTCCATATTTCTTAGGAATAGACACAATATTGGCCACCCACTGTGGATACTCGTAGGTAACAAGAAAACCGATATCAATCTACTTTTGCACTTCCTCTTTAATCTTCACTGCCATATCAGGATGAGTTCTCCTCAACTTCAGCTTGATTGGCGGGCATTCTGACTTCAACGGCAATCTATGCTCCACAACCTCAGAATTCAAACTAGGCATATCTTGATAGGACCAAGCAAACACATCAGAATATTCTCGAAGAAGATCAATCAACCCCTTCTTAGCTTCTAGACACAGTTGAGACCCAATCTTGACTTCCTTCACATCATCTTCGGAACCCAAGTTGACTAATTCAATCTGCTCCTCAAACGGCTGAATGGCTTTTTTCTCATTCTCAAGTAAACGAGATAATTCATCAGATATTTCTTCATCATCATTCTCTTCCTCAGCTTCAAAGATAGGGAAATCAAAGTTTGGAGAGGGAGTAGGATCATTTTATTCAATGGGTTCGAGAACCAACCTGCATAATGATTTGATATTTTAATTTTAGAGAAGTGGAGTGTGAACAAATATTATGCAGATGGAAGATTATTATTTATTTGTATTTTTTGTGATTACCATTTTCAGAAAAAGAAAAAAGTAAAATAAAACATCATAGATGTGGATGAATAAAATTGTATTTTATTGATGATAATAATAAAAATGCCCAACAATGTTCACTTCTCCCTTAGGCATAGGAGAAGGATTTTTCTTAAAATAAATAAACAAATTACTTAGAACGGTGAATGACAATAGGAACCTCAACAACAACCCAATTGTTGCAAATTCGGTCATGTGTCACAAAGTTGGTGCAAGCTTCATCTTCATCACCATTGTCTTCGATAATGGCAGCTGAGTGTTGATCATTCTCATGGATGAACCCTCTGTCGCATTACGCAAAAAAACCGGCGGGAAAACGAAACAACAGAGCCGCCACCGTGCGTTATTTATCCCAAAGGAGGGAAAGGAAACGCTCGAAGTAAACCTGGAAAAGACATGGTCTCGCGACCAGAGAGAGATGGGATCGGGAGTCGGTTATGCGAAGGGAAGGTATTAGCACCCCTACGCATCCGTCGTACTCGACGGGATCCACACACAAAAGGAATGATAAAGGTTGCTAAAACTGCTCACACACTGCACACAAGGCTGGAAACAAATACAGAAAGACAAGAGAAACGGGACTCGGCAGGATATCGCATCCTGGGCCTACGTAGTCTGTCAGGCACAGACATCAGAGTTGACGTAGTTCGGGACAGGGGAAAACGTGCTCGCTAGGATGTCGCATCCTATACATACGTATCTTTGTAGGTGTTTAATTGGCTGCATTATATGGTAAAACACTAGCTGGATTCTAATGTCTTGACTGATGTCATGACATGGTGTGTATGTGTGACTGCATTGTAGGTTAGAATATCTAACTGTACTCTGATGTCTTGACTGATGTCATGACACACTTGAGTAGTTACTGCAGGATTAGTTAATACAGGATTTATTGAATGTCAAACTGGAGACTGTGACATTCAGCAGCTACTGAGGAATAGAACAATTGGCGTTCTGTTAGAGCTCAGTATTCATTTGCAGTCTGGTTATCAAGGAAGAACCAGACCTGGCATAAGGCCTACTGTGTGAATGTCAAACTGGAGGTTATGACATTCATCATGGACAGTATATACTGAATAATAGACAGAGTGGTGTTCTGCTACACTTCAGTATGTTTCTTAGTTTGTTCTTCAAGAGGATAACAGAACTAACTTGAGGCCAAATGTGTAAATGTCAAATTGGATACTTTGACATTTATTAATGTAAGCTGCTACTGTAGTATGGTCACTTTGGTCATGTACAGGTCAGCAAAATTGTACAGTCTGTTTTCTGGAAAAACAGACTCAGCATATGATCCTTGATGTCTAGCTGAATGTCGTGACATTCATTCCTGACAGCATATGCTATATTGTAGGTTGTTCAGTTTTCTGTTTCAGCTTTTTCTTAGGCTATTCTTCAGGAAGTCAACAGCTTAGAGAAAAACCAGGAAATCAACAACCAAGCTGCATTTAATGAACCTAACAAATAGCCTATTTGTTAGTAACCTAGATATTGAATTTATGGGAACTCGCGTGACCTTAAATTCAGGAGAATACAAGTGCAAAAGCCCAGGTACTGCAATATAAAAGGAAGTCGTTCCTTCATTCAGTTTTGGGGATTTTGAGGCGTGAAGATTAAGTGTGTCCATCATACTTCACTGCTGTATTTTTGTGAGTCTTGTATTAGACATATCTTGTAAGCCAAGCCTTTATCACGTAGATGATTGCTTTGGCATAGGGTGTTCATTGAGTTGTAAGTGTTGTGTCGCTCAAAGCTTTTAAGCGTGAGTGCTGTGTATCTTGATTAAAGCTGTTAAGCGCAATCAAGGGTTGTTTGAAGTGTGACTTCAAAAGTGTCTTTAATATTGATTAAAGGTAGTAATCACTGAGGTGATTGAGGGGGAGTGAGTAGGAACTCTGATCTTAGAGTAAGATTGAAATTGCATTGGGTAGGGATTAAGTGACGAGTTGTAAACGGGTGAGTTTAGCTTTGAATTAATACTACTGATAGTGGATTTCCTCCCTGGCTTGGTAGCCCCCAGATGTAGGTCATGTTGGACTGAACTGGGTAAACAATTACTTGTGTTATTTACTGCACTTACTGTTAAGTTCTGCATAATTCTTGTCTGTGTAGAATTGGATGTCATAACAACCCGTGTGACATCTAAAGTCTGATAACTAGAATTTCAATTGGCATCAGAGCAGGCACCCTGCCTGTGAATTTCTGGGTGAGATCTAGGGAAGTTACTTTCTAGTACCATGGACAAGGATATAGGACACTCAAATAGACCACCCATGTTGGATGGCTCTAATTATGATGACTGGAAGCCTCGTATGATAGCCTTCTTAAGGTCTCTAGACAGCAAAGTCTGGAGAGCTGTCAACAAAGGATGGGAACATCCAATGAGGACAGGTGAAGATGGAGTCAGTGTGCAGATTCCTGAAGAAGAGTGGGACAAGGAGCAAGAGGCATTAGCTCTTGGAAATTCCAAGGCCTTGAATGCATTGTTCAATGGAATCAGTAAGAACATCTTCAGGCTGGTGCACCACTGTGAACTAGCTAAGGAAGTTTGGGATACCCTCAAGGTAACTCATGAAGGTACTTCCAAGGTGAAGATGTCCAAACTTCAGATGCTGACCACCAAGTTTGAAAATCTGAGGATGAAAGAGGATGAGACTATTCATGACTTTCACATGAATATTCTTGAAATTGCAAACACCTATGGTGGACTAGGTGAGAAAATGGCTGAAGAGAAACTTGTAAGAAAGATTCTCAGGTCCTTGCCTAAGAGATTTGCTATGAAGGTCACAGCCATAGAGGAGGCGCAGGACATCTGCAATATGAAGGTGGATGAGCTCATTGGTTCTCTCCAAACCTTTGAAATGGGCTTGTGTGAGAATGCTGAAAAGAAGAACAAAAGCATAGCTTTTGTATCTAATGCTGAAGAGGAGTCAGAAGCAGGATATACTGAAGGTGATGAAAGTATATCAGAAGCTTTAGCCATGCTTGGGAGACAGTTCAACAAGTTCGTGAAGAAGATTGATCAAAGAGGGAGACCTAATGTCAAGAACATCCCGTCTGACATCAGGAAAAGATCAACTTCTGAAGAAAAGTTCAACCAAGGCAAGGGAATCCAGTGTCATGGTTGTGAAGGGTATGGACACGTCAGAGCTGAATGTCCTACTTATCTCAAGATGCAAAAGAAGGGGCTAACTATCACATGGTCTGAAGGAGATTCTGAAAGTGAATCTGAAGGAGAATCTGCCAAACATGTCACTGCACTAACCAGTGTTTGTGCCTCTGATGATGACTCAAGTGCAGATGAACTGACCTTTGATGAACTTGCTGCAGCCTATAAGAAGCTGTGTACCACCAGTGCAGAAGTCCGTGCACAAGGAGAAAAGCAGAAGAAACTCATCAAGGAACTGGAAGATGAGAGACAGAAGCATCTGACAGCCATAGAGGGTCTAAATGGTGAGATAGCCTTGCTGAACTCCAAGCTGAATCAGATGACTAAATCCATCAGAATGATGAACAAGGGAACTGACACCTTGGAAGAAATTCTAAAGGTGGGACAGAAGTCTGGAACCAAATCTGGCCTAGGATTTAGGAAAAGATCCTCAGCTGAACACAAACGCCCAAAGGCTAAAGTTCAGAAGTTCAAGCGGAAGTCAAAGCCAATGTCTCAACATCGAGGAACTAGGATGAATAATCATCAGAAGAGGAAATACCAGGAGTGGAGGTGTCACCACTGTGGTAGGCTTGGACATATCAAAGCCTTCTGCTACTGGATTCATGGTTTCCCTAACCAAGCCTCGCATGTCAGGCCTAAGCATAAGACATATAAGCGCTATGTCCCCCGCAAGAAGCAACAATGGTATGCTAGGTTAGCACACACAGCTCTAAGGGCTTCTACCAGAGAAGACTGGTACTTTGACAGTGGATGCTCAAGACATATGACTGGTATGGAAAATCTACTGGTGGATATTCAACCTCACACTACCAGCTATGTGACCTTTGGTGATGGTGCCAAAGGAAAAATAAAAGGTGTGGGCAAGTTGGACTGCTCTGGAGTTCCAAAACTGAATAATGTACTGTTAGTAAGAGGACTAACTGCAAATCTCATCAGCATAAGCCAGCTGTGTGATCAAGGATTCTATGTTCAGTTTACTAAGGAGCTGTGCACTATGACAAATGGTGACAATCAGGAAGTTATGAGAGGAACCAGGTCCAAAGATAACTGTTATCTGTGGGAACCTAAAGTCTCTAACTTTTCCACAATATGCTCCTCAGCCAAGGAAGAACAGGAGGTGAAGCTGTGGCATAGACGACTTGGACATCTCCACTTATGGGGAATGAAGAAGATTATATCCAAGGAAGCAGTCAGAGGGATCCCAAAGCTGCTTATTGATGAAGGAAGAGTCTGTGGTGAATGCCAGGTGGGAAAGCAAACCAAGATGTCACATCCGAAGCTGGGACATCCTACAACTTCTAGAGTTCTGGAACTGTTGCATATGGACTTAATGGGACCTATGCAGGTTGAAAGTCTTGGTGGGAAGAGATATGCCTACGTGGTGGTTGATGACCATTCCAGATACACATGGATAAGCTTCATCAGAGAGAAGTCAGATACATTTGATGTCTTCAAAGACCTGTGCATCAGACTTCAAAGGGAAAAGGACAGTTGTGTGGTCCGGATTAGGAGTGATCATGGTACGGAGTTCAAGAATTCCAAGTTTGATGAGTTTTGCTCGTCTGAAGGAATAAGTCATGAGTTCTCCTCCCCTATAACTCCCCAGCAGAATGGGATAGTTGAAAGAAAAAATAGAACTATTCAAGAATCTGCCAGAGCAATGATTTATGCAAAGAAGCTCCCCATGCACTTTTGGGCTGAAGCAATGAATACCGCGTGCTATGTTCACAACAGAGTCACTTTGAGAAAAGGAACCTCCTCCACTCTATATGAAATATGGAAAGGCAGAAAACCCACAGTGAAGTACTTTCATATCTTTGGAAGTAAATGCTACATTCTCACAGATCGTGAACAGAAAAGGAAACTGGATCCCAAAAGTGATGAGGGTATATTTCTAGGATACTCCACTAACAGCAGAGCCTACAGAGTGTTCAACTACAGGACCAATGTCCTGATGGAATCCATAAATGTTATTGTGGATGATAAAGAGGAAGGGATTGATGTCATAGAGGATGTTGAAACATTCCTTGACAGTTCAACTGACATTCCAGTCAAGTCTGAAGAAGTACAGGAACCTCCTCCTGAATGTGAAGTAGATGCAACCACCAAAATGCCATCTATCAGAATTCAGAAAGACCACCCTAAGGATCTTATCATAGGGGATCCTAATAGTGGTGTGACTACCAGGTCACGGGGAATAAGCTCAAATTCCTGCTTTGTATCCAAGGTTGAACCAAAGAATGTGAAAGAAGCCCTGACTGACGAGTACTGGATCAATGCCATGCAAGAGGAACTTGAGCAGTTCAAAAGGAATGAAGTATGAGAGCTAGTTCCAAGACCTGAAGGGACCAACATCATTGGTACCAAGTGGATCTACAAAAACAAATCTGATGAGAAAGGAGTAATTACTAGGAATAAAGCAAGACTAGTAGCTCAAGGATACACTCAAGTCGAAGGGGTTGATTTTGATGAGACATTTGCTCCTGTGGCTAGGCTTGAGTCCATCAGATTGTTGTTAGGGGCAGCATGCATTCTGAAGTTTAAACTATTCCAAATGGATGTGAAGAGTGCATTCTTGAATGGCTACTTGAATGAAGAAGTCTATGTGGAACAACCTAAAGGGTTTTGTGATCCTAACCAACCTAAGCATGTATACAAGTTGAGGAAAGCCTTGTATGGGTTGAAACAAGCACCTAGAGCATGGTATGAAAGGTTGACCGAATTTCTGACCTCAAATGGATACAGAAAAGGTGGAATAGATAAAACCTTGTTTGTGAAGGATGAAGACGGCAAAATCATGATTGCTCAAATCTATGTGGATGATATAGTCTTTGGTGGTATGTTAGAACAAATGGTATCACATTTTGTTCAACAGATGCAATCTGAGTTTGAAATGAGTCTGGTTGGGGAACTAACCTACTTTCTTGGAATGCAAGTCAACCAAATGGAGGACTCTATGTTCCTCTCCCAAAGCAAGTATGCCAAAAACATCGTTAAGAAGTTTGGTATGGATAATGCTAGGCACAAAAGGACTCCTGCTCCTACTCATCTGAAGTTAACCAAAGATGATGGAGGGCCTAGTGTTGATCAATGCTTGTATAGAAGCATGATAGGCAGTCTACTATATCTAACTGCAAGTAGACCTGACATCTCTTATGCAGTTGGAGTGTGTGCGAGATACCAAGCAGAGCCTAAGATGAGCCACTTGAATCAAGTCAAAAGGATTCTCAAGTACATCAATGGGACTTGTGACTATGGAATGCTGTACTCACATGGGTCTGAGCCTGTCCTATCTGGGTACTGTGATGCTGACTGGGCTGGGAGTGCTGATGACAGAAAAAGCACATCAGGAGGATGTTTCTTCTTGGGAGACAATCTCATATCTTGGTTCAGCAAGAAGCAGAATTGTGTATCTCTGTCCACTGCAGAGGCTGAATACATAGCAACTGGAAGCAGCTGTTCCCAACTGGTTTGGATGAAACAGATGCTCACTGAGTACAATGTCACTCAAAATGTCATGACATTGTTCTGTGATAATCTCAGTGCCATCAATATCTCCAAGAATCCCATCCAACACAGCAGGACCAAACATATTGACATTAGACACCACTTCATCAGAGATCTGGTGGAAGACAAAGTGATTACTTTGGAACATGTAGCCACTGAACTTCAACTGGCTGACATATTTACAAAGGCTTTGGATGCTACTCAGTTTGAAAACTTAAGGGGCAAACTGGGAATATGTCTTTCTGAGACATTATAGCAATCACTGAGGTTTGGAATGTACTTGTTGGAACTATGTTCTAATTGGTCAACAGATCATAGCTTTACCACTTGCAACAAGTGTGGCAACAAGAGGGTAAGGAGACACCCTAACGTGAGAAGGCCTATGCACCTGCAGGAATTCAAGGACGCTGTTCATGCAGGAGTGGTTCTGGATGTCAGAAACAAAGTCATGGCATCTGATATGGTTGTACCTACAGTAAAGCAAAAGTGGGTGATTACTTGATCAAAGTTGTGAAGCAAGATCAAGTGGGTACTAACTTGGTTGAAACTGTGAAGTAAAACCAAGTCTGTAAGTCTGTCATTTTTTTCTGTTTATGTTGTTGACTTTGGCAACATTTTTGACAAAAAGGGGGAGTAACAGGGGATACCCCAGACAACAGATTGGTCTGTGAAAACAGACGTTCTTGACAGATTCGAAGATTCCCCCCCCTGCAGCAGCTGACGTGTGCTGCTTTGTGAAGTTTTTAGTTAACTTCCATGTATGTGAGTGTGCTGCCACTCTGAGTGTATTAGCTAGGTTTATTTCCTGCTAGATGTGTGATTCCGCTGCTATGAACTCTGTTATGGGGATCAAAGTGTTTTAGCCAAAAATTTGCCAAAGGGGGAGTTTGTAGGTGTTTAATTGGCTGCATTATATGGTAAAACACTAGCTGGATTCTAATGTCTTGACTGATGTCATGACATGGTGTGTATGTGTGACTGCATTGTAGGTTAGAATATCTAACTGTACTCTGATGTCTTGACTGATGTCATGACACACTTGAGTAGTTACTGCAGGATTAGTTAATACAGGATTTATTGAATGTCAAACTGGAGACTGTGACATTCAGCAGCTACTGAGGAATAGAACAATTGGCGTTCTGTTAGAGCTCAGTATTCATTTGCAGTCTGGTTATCAAGGAAGAACCAGACCTGGCATAAGGCCTACTGTGTGAATGTCAAACTGGAGGTTATGACATTCATCATGGACAGTATATACTGAATAATAGACAGAGTGGTGTTCTGCTACACTTCAGTATGTTTCTTAGTTTGTTCTTCAAGAGGATAACAGAACTAACTTGAGGCCAAATGTGTAAATGTCAAATTGGATACTTTGACATTTATTAATGTAAGCTGCTACTGTAGTATGGTCACTTTGGTCATGTACAGGTCAGCAAAATTGTACAGTCTGTTTTCTGGAAAAACAGACTCAGCATATGATCCTTGATGTCTAGCTGAATGTCGTGACATTCATTCCTGACAGCATATGCTATATTGTAGGTTGTTCAGTTTTCTGTTTCAGCTTTTTCTTAGGCTATTCTTCAGGAAGTCAACAGCTTAGAGAAAAACCAGGAAATCAACAACCAAGCTGCATTTAATGAACCTAACAAATAGCCTATTTGTTAGTAACCTAGATATTGAATTTATGGGAACTCGCGTGACCTTAAATTCAGGAGAATACAAGTGCAAAAGCCCAGGTACTGCAATATAAAAGGAAGTCGTTCCTTCATTCAGTTTTGGGGATTTTGAGGCGTGAAGATTAAGTGTGTCCATCATACTTCACTGCTGTATTTTTGTGAGTCTTGTATTAGACATATCTTGTAAGCCAAGCCTTTATCACGTAGATGATTGCTTTGGCATAGGGTGTTCATTGAGTTGTAAGTGTTGTGTCGCTCAAAGCTTTTAAGCGTGAGTGCTGTGTATCTTGATTAAAGCTGTTAAGCGCAATCAAGGGTTGTTTGAAGTGTGACTTCAAAAGTGTCTTTAATATTGATTAAAGGTAGTAATCACTGAGGTGATTGAGGGGGAGTGAGTAGGAACTCTGATCTTAGAGTAAGATTGAAATTGCATTGGGTAGGGATTAAGTGACGAGTTGTAAACGGGTGAGTTTAGCTTTGAATTAATACTACTGATAGTGGATTTCCTCCCTGGCTTGGTAGCCCCCAGATGTAGGTCATGTTGGACTGAACTGGGTAAACAATTACTTGTGTTATTTACTGCACTTACTGTTAAGTTCTGCATAATTCTTGTCTGTGCAGAATTGGATGTCATAACAACCCGTGTGACATCTAAAGTCTGATAACTAGAATTTCAATCTTCTTGGACTAAATAAGAATCAGAGCACTCGTAGCTCGGCTCACGCACGCCAAACAAAACCACAAACACAGGAAACCGACTGCCAATCGCTGGACTTACGTCAGACTCCACACAAACAGGCAAACATGGAAACCGAATGCCAATCGCTGGACTTACATCAGACTCCAAACCAACAAACACACACATAGGAAACCGACTGCCAATCGCTGGACTTACGTCAAACTCCAACAAGCAAACGAGACACAGGAAACCAACTGCCAATCGCTGGACTTACGTCAGACTCCAAACACACACAAAGGGGTTGCAAAAGAAAAAGGGCGCCCGGAGAGATCAGCTCATCTCCTGCCTACGTACCTCATCTGGTATGAGGATCAGGGCGACGTAGTTCCCCTACGCAAGGAAAGAACTTCTAACCTAACCAGAGACTGGGAAATGACAAACTAGAAGGGAGACTAACTCGAGCCTAATAGTTATCATGTAAATTCACCATGGCCCTACGTTGAAGTTTCTACCTAACTTGCACAGGGAGCAAGCTATCCTAAACAGCGCAAACAGTCATACAGAAGCACAAAGCAGGCACACACACTATATACAAACAGAGGGGCTCAAACAAGGCTAGGCTTTAGTCAAGGGGTCATGTCAACCTCGACAAACAAGCCACTGTAACAGGGTGATGTTAGCTCTTAACCCTAACATTGAGAGTTAGGGTGAAGCAGATGAAATGGGAAGTGAAGATAAGACTTCACAGCTCTCATCCCTGGCCTGGGAGAGCTTCAGACAAATGAAAGTGTGGGAGTCCAGAATGTGGGACTCTACTCCACATGACTGACACGACAAATATCTTGGGCTATTATCCACAATGCATCAACACAAGGTGTGTGAGCAAAGTGGATGACACACTGAATAGCAGGAGATGGACTACACATCTCTTCTATCTGCCAATTCCTCTTCACTTAGGAGGTCTTTGATATGTACAGGGGACAAAGATAAACAATCACAAACATTGCCTCTTAAGGAGGACTTCAGACAGGTGCCTGCCCACATAACAGGACAGGTCTTCCAGACTACATGAAGTCAGTGAGTTATACCTCAATGGTTAAGCAACCAAGCAAAGCAAAAGCAAGTTCAAAAGAACTTAAGCAACTTATGTACCTAAAAAAAATCTAACTCAATCAGTATACAACTCAAAAAGTCAAACAGACAACCAATAGTCAACAGTCAAACAGTACATAGTCAAACAAGCAATGCAACAAGGTGCAAGCCACAAGCTCAACTCAAATGAGCTAAAATCCACCTACAAAACAACTCAAAGTTAACCAATATAAACCAATTAATCAACTCAAGCAAGTGAATCAATCCCATTATGGCCATGTGCTTCTTAACCTAAAATCAAAGCTCAAACATGAGAGGCAAACCACTAGGTCAAGGCCTAGGGTAAAAGGGAGAGAAAAAATCCAAAACAGAACATGAAATTCAACATGAATCAACCTCAATCAATTAAGAACATAATCCAAAAGGTCTCATGTCATTATCATTCAGCAAATTCATTTCATAAACCAATCATGTCAAAGTATGCAAGTTGAAAGCACATTGAGACAACAGAATGAACAAATGCACATTAATTCAAAACTGATTCAATTAATCTCAAGAAAATTCATGGCTAAACAGAACACACAACATGATCATCACACCAAAAATTAGGGCAATTGGACAAGATTAAGCATGGTAATCAAATTCCATAAGGCAAGGCAATCAAAATAAGCTCAAATGTGACACAATTTGATACATCAACTTAGCACAAGCCTAAAACAGAAATGGTAGATGGTAAAAACCTCAAACCAAATCCAAAACAATCTTTAGCATGTCTAGAAACAATGTGCAAAATTTCACATTCATATGATAAAGCACAAGCATTTCACAAACAATTGAAGTTCAAAGCAATTCAAAAGCTCACACATGGTAGTCCAGAAAGAAAAATCTCAATCAAATCAGAAATCAATCCAAAAATTCCACAAACAATCATGAGCATTCACAACATCCATAGGAAGCATCATACAAAAAATCACATCAATTGGAATTCATTTGGCATGGCAAACAAATTAATCAAGTTGAGCAAGCAAAGGTGTGACACACATTGTCACACCTACATTCACATGATCATATCTCAGCAACCACAAATGATAAAAATGCAAACCCAACACCAAAAATCAAGCATGAAGTCTAGTTTAAGCATGTCAAATTTCATAGGCATTGGATAAACAACCATCATTTCACAAATGAAATAGTAAGGCAAGGTCAAGAAAACATACATATGGACAAACCCTAGGGCAAATAATTTTCCATCCAGGCACAATTTCTGGAAAAATAATCAAAAAAACTAGACACAAAATGTGATCTAATGCAAAAATCCACACATTTTTTGGATGATTATTTAATCAGATATGAATTTATGAAATGAAAGAAAAAATAAAAAAACATGAAAAACATAGTATGAATAACATGGAGGAAAATGAGATAAAATGTGAATGGCATTTTTGGATTTGTCACGAGCCAGGATCGAAGTGAGGATAATTTTGAATTGGAGCGCGCTTAGAGTGAAACGCACCGTTTCACTTAAACGGACGTGGCAAGGTTAAGCGCTTATGGCCAATCTTTTTGCCATGTGAGCGCCAGCTGGACCAATACATGTTCAAATATCACAAAAACACATGCAAACCCTAAAACTCACGCTGGGAAAGATCAAACAAATTCTGGAAACGAAAATTTCACCAGCTTCATCATGTTCATCATGTTCTTCATGCTCAAGAACAAAAGTTCATAGAAATTAAAAACAAGCACGTCAATGCGTTCATCTCTCATCACTCATCACGAATACAGGCCTGGTTTACTCTAATTCAACGTATATTCAAAGAATCGAAGCCATGAAGAATCAACTATCAAACTTTACATCACTATAACTACTTCAATTCTACGTGGAATTCAGTGATCTAAAGCTCAGATTAATCAGCAACGCACGATCTACAACAAGCACATAACAATTTCGTGAATTAAGAGATGCGATTCTGACCTTGATGAAGATGCAGAAGTGGAACAGCTTGATTCAGGCCATGAAATGCACAAACAGATGCTCCAAAGTGTTTGTATGGATAAATAGATGAATGCTTGAGGCTTAGATGTACACGATTCTTCCAGAAATTGCAACTGCCATGGATGAACTTCAAGCTCTAAACAGCTTCTAACTGCACGATTTCCACTGAATCTTGCTTCAATCTTGCTCAAATATACTTCCAGGTGATGAATGAATCAAGAACAATGCAATGTGGTTGGAGAAAATTGAAGAAAAAAGTGAGAGAAAAAGTGTGAGAAACTAGATCTAGATCTGAATTCTGATTGTGTTAGCAGAAAATATGTTATGATTTGTCCTTTATACTCCCTCTTAATCATGTCCTTAATCATGCTTAGCCATATGGTAATTGGATTAGTGAGAATGGAGTGTTTATGCCAATTTGCAATTTCACCCTTTATGCATGAAATGAATGGAACAGAACACGAATTTTGGATCAAATTCACTCAAAAGTTCATTTTAGAGCCAATGCAAGTGTTGGAATGTGAAAACAATGCATTATTTTTAAATTTGAAAATTCCCTCCAAAATTCAAATGAAAAACCAAAAAAATATGTGATTAGAATTCATGGCATGTGATGCATAATTTGGATAGTAGAGGTCAAAACATGAATGTTACAAAAAGAACCACTCCATTTGGCCATTTGGTTTGAAAGTTATGCATGTTTGAAGTTCCATGTTCACTTAGCCATGTTTGATCCATATATCTTCAAACATACATGAGAAATCCATGATCTTGGATTTTTTGGAAATGGGAGAGCAAGATCTTCAACTTTCATGTTGGACAAAATTTCATTTGAAGCTTTCTTGGTGATGTAACCTTGAGGAGAAAACCTTTCCATTTTTGGCAGTTTCAAATTACAAGTCACTTACTATTTTTGGAAAATTTTGATCTGACCTCAAATCCTTCAATGTTGATGTTTGAAATGTCAAATGAGACTTGTATGGACATGAATGAGGCCTCTCTAACCATCTCCCACCTTCAAATCCATGATTGAACTGACAGTTGACTTTTGTTGACTTTCTAGGGTTTCAGATGAATTGCATCTTGACTGATGAGCTTTGAACATCCAATGCTTGACCAAATCACTTCACAATGATCCCTAGGTCATATGAACTTATTGAACCAACCCTAGGGCTTTGATTCCATAGGAAATTCACTTGCTTGCTTGCACAACTGAACCTCCTGACCAGTCTTGACTGATGACTTGATGAACTATGCAATGGACAATGCAATGTTAATGACCTAAAATGAAGATGTATATACAAAATGGGAGGTGCAACTTTGAGGTGCTACAGCTGCCCCTATTCAATCATCTGGGAACCTGAACGGATGAGAGCAATGGCTGTCAGACCTTCAAGGTACACAGGGATTGAATACCAAAGAACCGTAGAAATTTGCACTCTACGGGGAATGATACAGGAGGTTTGCAACCAACCAGACAAGATGTTTACCCACGACTCCTGGGGATTTTGATCTTTTCCAGAAAAAAGGAACCACATCCAGACATCGAAGGACGATGAATGGGAATAGAAATCACAACTAGACGCCAACGGACGACTAGGAAAAACTCAACGTTTATCGAAACCAACGGAGAGGTAACCAGACATTAATGAATGACTGGGAAGAGAGACAACCATACGTCAACGGACGCAATGGGAAAAACTCAACACTTATCGACACCAACGGAGAAGGAGACCAGACATCAACGGATGAATGGGAAGAGAGACAACCATACGTCAACGGACGCAATGGGAAAAACTCAACGCTTATCGACACCAACGGAGAGGTAACCAGACATCAACGAATGAATGGGAAAGACTCGACCAGACGTCAACGGACGAAAGGGAGAAGCTCGACGTTTATCGACACCAACGGAGAAGGAGACCAGACATCAACGGATGAATGGGAAGAGAGACAACCATACGTCAACGGACGCAATGGGAAAAATTCAACGTTTATCGAAACCAACGGAGAGGTAACCAGACATCAACGGATGAATGGGAAAGACTCGACCAGACGTCAACGGACGAAAGGGAGAAGCTCGACGTTTATCGACACCAACGGAGAAGGGGAAGCTCGACGTTTATCGACACCAACGGAGAAGGAGACCAGACATCAACGGATGAACTGGGAAGACTCGACCAGACGTCAACGGACGAACGGGAGAAGCTCGACGTTTATCGACACCAACGGAGAAGGAGACAAGACATCAACGGATGAACTGGGAAGACTCGACCAGACGTCAACGGACGAACGGGAGAAGCTCGACGTTTATTGACACCAACGGAGAAGGAGACCCTACTGGGGAAAAAGCTAATCACAACCAAACATCAACGGACGATTGGGAAAAACTCAATGTTTATCGAAACCAACGGAGAGGTGAATCTGTGGGGAAATACAACTATACGTCAACGGACGAATAGGAAAAACTCGACGTTTATCGACACCAACGGAGAGGTGACTCCTACTGGGGAGAAATAAGGGTATTACGAACATCGAACGATGATGTTTACCGACATCAAAGGAAGACCAGACATCCACGATGACTGGGGTAGGACTCGATGTTTACCGACACTGAAAGAATGGTGTTTACCGACACCAAACAAAGAACACACGCGGGTGTTGACAAGACACTTACTGGTATCACAGGATGACATCTACATATGTCAAGACAATGCTAACCACTTGCTGGGGATCTCACTGGGAGAAAAACTTTCCTTTCACTGGGGGCGAGGAAATAAACCTCTGGGGGGAATTATCAATCCTGAATGCTGTCAGGAGCAATTGTAGCAAATGTGTTGTACAGATGTTGAACGAAGATCCGCCTCTGCCGGGGATATGGTCTGATTGGGTTTTAACACATGAATGCATATGTTTGAATTTTCTATGGCGTAATGCTCCATATTGAATGGAAATGCTACGCAATTTGAGGATGCAATGATTACTACATGCCAAATGCAAATGATGAACTCCTGCCGGGGAGCAAACTGATCCAATACTCCAACTCTGTGGGGAGACTCCGTTTGAGGAATACTCTGCGGGGAGAGCACCGACTTCTCACTCATGCTGGATAAAAGCACCGCTATTGGGGAAAGGATCCCAATCCACTCGAGTACTCCGCTTGGGGAATAAATAAGGCGACTTCACTGGGGAGAGCTGCCAATCCACAAGTAGGAAAAACACTGCTGGAGATAATTCACCGAACCTGATCCACTCGGGGAACCTGCTAGGAAAAACCATCAACACACCTCCGCTCGGGAGATCTGCTAGGGGAAAAACTCCACAACCCTGCCGGGGACGGGCATTCACCACTCTGCTGAGGAAAAGCATAACTTCTGGTGGGGAAAGTGATATACCAGACCACGCTGGAGATAGACATCCACAACACTGCTGGGGATAATCGCTCACGACCATGCTGGGGACAGCCGTACTTCAAACCAGACTGCTGGGGGGAATAGAACTACTCCACTGACACCTTCGTTGGGGATACAACATCCTCCATCTCAGTGGGGATAATCCATCTTCAAACTCAGTTGGGAAATCAACCGGGGAAATATCTGCTTGGGAATCGTCCTCACAGATGACAACCTGCAAACAGCACAACATACATGCCCCAGGGGTTGTATGGACAAGATACGCTCAAGTGTCCTCAACATTCAAAATGATTTTCAAATGTTTTATCTTTCTGCACATTATAATTTAGCCTTCATGTTTTCATCTGCAATGTTTATCAAAAAATTGGACGTTTTTGCAAACAAAACAGTAAAAACAAAAACAAGAGAGTTATTTATCTGAATAACGACTTTTATTAATTGAAAATGAGCCTGAAAAGGCGAATACATCGGGAAGCAATTCCTAGAAAGAGGTAATTGCGCACAAAAGGAAAAATCTATCCTAATGGCAATGTGAACACGGCATCCACTATTTCCCAATTCTGTTATAACTCACAGATCATCAGTTTTCCTCCCAACTCCTTGCTTTTCTGAGAAGAATGACTGGACCGATCACATCTTTGGAGATGGCGGACGACGAAGCGCGATGAAGTACAGATAACTCAGATTGTAATCTTCGCTTTAATCCCTCTTTTGCCTGGATCGCCCTTTCGGGTTTTCAATCCACCGGGATATCCATTTTTGCCTAAGCCGCCCTTGCGGGTTTTCGACTTACCGGGTGTACAAATTCTTTTCATTTTTATCCCTAATTTTTGCCCGAACCTTTTCTTTCTGTTTTTTGGTTCGCCGGGATGCCCTTTTTTGCCTGGACTCTTTTATTCTTTTTGTCCAGCGGGTCAATTTACGCGAAGTATTTTTTGACTACATCTGAGTTAACAGGGGACGGAAAATCTTCACCATCCATAGTTGTAAGCATCAAGGCTCCACCGGAGAAAACCTTCTTAACAACATATGGACCTTCATAATTAGAAGTCCATTTGCCCCTGTTATCTGTACCGGGAGGAAGAATCCTCTTCAAAACTAGATCACCAATCTGATAGCTTCGAGGACGCACTTTCTGATCAAAGGCTCTCTTCATCCGTCTCTGATACAACTGCCCATGGCACACAGCTGCTAGCCGTCTCTCTTCGATAAAGCTTAACTCATTAAACCTTGTTCGAATCCACTCGGCTTCGTCAAGCTTTACATCTAACAAAACTCTCAGAGAAGGGATCTCCACTTCAACAGGTATGACTGCTTCCATACCATACACAAGGGAGTAAGGGGTTGCCCCGGTCGACGTACGTACTGAAGTACGGTACCCATGCAAAGCGAAAGGCAGCATCTCATGCCAATCCTTGTACGTCACGACCATCTTCTGCACAATCTTCTTGATGTTCTTGTTTGCCACCTCTACAGCACCATTCATCTTCGGTCTGTAAGGAGAAGAATTGTGATGTTCAATTTTGAAATCTTTGCAAAGCTCTTTCATCATCTTGTTATTGAGATTCGAACCATTGTCAGTGATGATTCTTTCAGGAACTCCATAACGACAGATGATTTCCTTCTTGATGAACCGGGCAACCACTTGTTTGGTAACATTAGCATAGGAAGCTGCTTCCACCCACTTAGTGAAGTAATCAATCGCAACCAGGATGAAGCGATGTCCATTTGAAGCAGCAGGCTCAATCTTCCCAATCATATCAATCCCCCACATGGCAAACGGCCAAGGCGAATTCATGACATTCAGAGGGCTTGGTGGCACATGCACCTTATCAGCATAAATTTGGCACTTATGGCACTTCCGAGCGTACTTGAAACAATCGGATTCCATAGTCATCCAGTAATAACCGGCTCTCAACAATTTCTTAGACATTGCATGACCACCAGCATGGGTACCAAACGAACCTTCATGCATTTCCTGCATCAACATGTCTGCTTCGTGTCTATCCACGCATCTGAGCAGAACCATGTCAAAGTTCCTCTTATACAACACATCATCCTGATTCAGATAAAAGCTTCCAGCTAGCCTTCTCAGGGTTTTCTTGTCATTCTTTGACGCACCTTCAGGATACTCCTGGCTCTTGAGGAAATTCTTGATATCATAGTACCATGGTTTCTCATCAACAACAGACTCGGCTGCAAACACATATGCAGGCCTCTCGAGTCGATTCACCGCAACATGTGGCACATGATTCCACCAATGAACTTTGATCATAGAAGACAAAGTAGCCAAGGCGTCAGCCATCTGATTCTCGTCTCGGGGGACATGATACAGCTTCACCTTCTTGAAGAACGTCAATATTCTTCTGGTGTAATCTTTGTACGGAATCAAATGCGGCTGGTTCGTATTCCAATCTCCATTGACCTGATTGATCACTACAGCGGAATCTCCATATATGTCAAGAGTTTTGATCCTCAGATCGATGGCTTCTTCTATCCCCATGATACAAGCCTCGTACTCAGCTTCGTTGTTGGTGACGTCAAAAGTCAATCTGGCAGAAAAAGGTATATGAGCACCTTTTGGATTGATAAGCACTGCACCAACACCGTTACCATTCACATTCACAGCCCCATCAAACATCAATGTCCACTTGTCATCAGGATCCGGTCCTTCCTCGACAAGAGGCTCTTCACAGTCTTTCATCTTCAAATACATGATGTCTTCATCAGGGAATTCAAACATCATCGGCTGATAACCATCAATCGGTTGCTCGGCGAGGTAGTCTGACAGAACACTACCTTTGATAGCCTTCTGTGACGTGTACTGGATATCATATTCTGTTAAAATCATTTGCCAACGGGCAACACGTCCGGTGAGAGTCGGCTTCTCAAAAATGTATTTCACTGGATCCATCTTAGAAATCAACAAGGTAGTATGGTTCAACATATACTGCCTCAGTCGGCGAGCAGCCCAGGCCAAAGCACAGCAAGTTTTCTCAAGCTGTGAATATTTGATTTCACAGTCGGTAAACTTTTTGCTAAGGTAGTATATGGCATGCTCTTTTCGACCAGACTCGCCATGCTGTCCCAATACACACCCCATCGAGTTCTCAGTCACTGACAAGTACATTATCAGTGGTCTCCCAGGAACTGGAGGTATAAGGATTGGAGGTTTCTGTAAATACTCTTTTATCTTGTCAAAAGCTTTCTGACAGTCATCGTTCCACCTGATTGCTTGATTCTTTCTTAGCAATTTGAATATCGGTTCACACGTGGAAGTTAGGTGAGATACAAACCTTGCAATGTAGTTCAATCTCCCTAAAAACCCACGAACCTGCTTTTCTGTTTTCGGTTCAGGCATCTCTTGTATAGCTTTAACTTTTGCTGGATCAACCTCAATCCCTTTCTCACTGACAATGAAACCCAACAGTTTCCCAGATCTCACGCCAAACGTACACTTGTTTGGATTCAGCCTCAGTTTGAACTTTCTCAGTTTGTCAAACAACTTCTGCAAATTAACCAGGTGCTCCTCTTCTGTCTGCGACTTCGCAATCATATCATCCACGTACACTTCAATCTCTTTGTGCATCATGTCATGAAAGAGAGTCGTCATAGCCCTCTGATAGGTAGCACCGGCATTCTTCAGCCCAAATGGCATCACCTTATAGCAGAACGTGCCCCAAGGTGTAATGAATGTCGTCTTTTCCATGTCCTCTGGCGCCATCTTAATCTGATTATACCCAGAGAACCCATCCATGAAAGAGAAAACCGAGGATTGAGCCGTATTATCAACCAATACATCAATGTGAAGTAATGGGAAATCATCTTTCGGACTCGCTCTATTCAAATCCCGGTAATCGACACACATTCTGACTTTGCCGTCCTTCTTCGGCACGGGAACGATGTTGGCCACCCACGGGGGATAAGTGGTTACTGACAAGAAACCCGCATCGAACTGCTTCTGAACCTCTTCCTTGATCTTAACAGCCATATCAGGACTCGTTCTCCGAAACTTCTGCTTGACCAAAGGACAATCTTCTCTGAGAGGTAGTCTATGCACCACAATATCAGTATCCAACCCAGGCATATCTTGATACGACCAGGCGAATATCTCCACATACTCTCTCAGCATCTCAATCAACCTTCTCTTGACATCTTCTTTCAAAGCAGCCCTGATCTTAATATCTCTTCTGGCGTCCTCAGTACCAAGATTAACAATCTCCAACTCCTCCTGATGAGGTTGGATGACCCTTTCCTCCTGCTTCAACAATCTGACCAATTCTTTAGGGAGTTCACAGTCTTCCTCACTCTCCTCTTCAGCTTGGTAGATGGGATTATTGAAATCATACTGAGCCATAACAGAACCGTTCATAGTGGATTCCTTGAGATCACTTCTGCATGTTTAATGCTTTGTTTTAGAAAAAAGAGTTCAAGAAAGTCACAAAAAACAAAAACATTGCCATTTTTATTTTTTTGAAAATGAAAAACAAAAATAGAAAGACAGAGATCACAAAATTGTTTGCAAAACGTCCTTTATTAATGATATCATTGGAAAAACATGATGAGGCCCTACAATGAACCACTACGCCTTGGGCAGAACGTAGGGTTTTGTGCAGAATGAAAAAACAAAAGAAAATTACTCTGTTTGAAGAGTAACTTGGACCACATCTTCTGCCGTCCAATTGTTGATCGTCTCCCCTGGTGCACGCGGGAGAACCCAGTTGTCGAGATCACAATCACTATTACCATCTTCACTACCGACCGCAAAGACGTCACCGTGATTCATCAGCCCAACGCTGGTAAAGGTACTCGGACCTGTCTGCATACCCTGCTCCGCCTGCAAGGGTTGATAACCAATACCAAACTTGTCCTCTTTGACAGGAAAATCCACCATTTTGCCCCAGCCTTCAGCTCTACCAGAGTCGACAACCTCCTTGGCCTGCTTATACGATGCAATTGAGGCACCTGGCTTCTTCTGCTCAGCAAAAGCCACCCTCTCAAGAGCAACAGTCTCGAATGCCTGGCATAAAGTTTCATGGATCTCGCCATCCACCTCTACATATTTGAAAGAGGATAGGTGACTCACCAGAATATCTTCTTCACCACACACGGTCACAATCTGACCGTTCCAGACATATTTCAACTTCTGGTGGAGAGTTGACGAAACTGCCCCAGCTGCATGAATCCAAGGACGCCCCAACAAACAACTGTACGCGGGCTGAATGTCCATTACATAGAAGATAATGTCAAAGACCTCCGGACCTATCTTCACTGGCAAGGTGACTTCACCAAAAACAGAACGTTTGGATCCATCAAATGCACGCACAATCAGGTCACTCGGAGTGAGCACAACTCCCTCCACATCAATCTTTTTCAAAATCTGCTTAGGCAGCACATTCAGAGAAGAGCCAGTGTCTACCAGCACGTGAGACAACACTGCACCCTTGCACTCCATGGTGATATGCAAGGCCTTGTTATGATTACGACCCTCCGGCGTCAAGTCTAAATCAGTGAACCCCAAACCGTGCCTGGTACTCACATTGGCAATTACTCCCTCCAGCTGGTTGACAGAAATTTCTTGAGGCACGTAAGCCAGATTCAGCATCTTCAACAAGGCATTACGATGTGCCTCAGAGCACAGAAGCAATGAGAGAATAGAAATCTTGGACGGAGTCTGATTCAGTTGATCTACAATCTTGTAGTCGCTCTTCTTAATTATCTTCATGAACTCCTCCACGTCCTTCTCAAATGAACCCTCAGGCACCTCCTTCTGAGCCGGTTCGTCATCAACCACAACCTGTTTTCCTTTAGCCTTGGCGAGAGCCTCGGCATTATTGTCTCTTAACGGTTGCGGAGCGAACAGACGTCCACTTCTAGTAAAACCTCCTGGTCCACCAACATTGTCACAACTGGACTCACAACCACATGAGTTCTTACTGGCACACCAATAGTCACAGGCGCTTGATTCGCTGGCCTGACCTGACTCTCAGCCCTTCGGTTACTGCGGTAAGCATTGTCATATTTCTATGGCACAGCCCTACTATCAACAGCCCTTCTGCCCGGAGCAACAACGGTAGTCGGAGTACTGACGGTTACAGGTGCAGAAATGGTAACAGGAATACCACTAGTTGTAGGCGCACTAACAACCCTCTGGCCACGTCCTTCTGACGGTTTGAAGTAGATAGTGACGGTTGACACCATCCCACGATCTCTAACAGCCCGACTGAATTGCAAACAACCCTCATCAATCAAACTCTGTATACCAGCCCTCAACTGATCACAACTGTTTTTAGATTCAGCACAATCAACACAACCCTCACAACAGCCCGGGAATACACCTCCACTCAAAAGACGGTCCTTCACAACCATTAAAGATGTCTGAACATCATCCACACTGACCACCAGATCTTCAGCTTTTTCCCCTTCAATATTGTTCACTCTGTGTGCACCATGTGGAGGCATAGGGTTGTTTACAACGTTCGGCACAGGAGCAAAATTGATAGTTTTAACATCAATTAGGTCCTGGACTTTATGATGAAAAGCCCTGCAGTTCTCAATGTGATGCCCCGGTGCACCAGAATGGAAATCACAACGCACGTTGGCATCATACCCAGGTGGTATTTTTGTCAACGGTGCCATGGTTCTCAACTCCACGAATCCCAATCTGAGCAACTCAGGTAGAAACTCAGCATAGGTCATCGGTAAAGGATCAAAACGTCGATCAGGCGTCCTCTGCCTTGGCTGATACGGACGTTGCTGTTGTTGTTGTTGTGGCGGTTGTTGAACCCTCTGTTGTTGCTGTTGTTGACATTGTTGAGGTGCCGGAATGGTCACGGCAGCAACCTGACGGTACTGATTTCTATTTACATTTCTTCGACCGTGTTGCACAGCACTGGTTTCACCCTCTCTCCGGCGAGGTGCCCCAGCAAACGGTTTCTTAGAAGACGAGGAACCCACATCCTGAATCTTACCAGCTTTGATCAGGCTCTCTGTCCTCTCTCCACAGATTACCACGTCTGAAAAACTACCGAATGGGCAGCTTCCCATCCGGTCCATGAAAACACCCTGCAACGTACCGATGAACATGTCAGTTAACTCCCTCTCCAGCATAGGGGGTTGTACTCTAGCAGCCAACTCACGCCACCTCTGGGCGTACTCCTTGAAGCTCTCTCCAGACTTCTGACATAGACTCTGCAACTGAGTCCGGCTCGGCGCCATGTCCATGTTGTGTTTATATTGCCTCAAGAAGGCCTCGCCCAGATCTCTCCAACAGCGGATAGAATCTCTCTTCAATTCCATATACCAATCCAAGGAAGCCCCAGATAAGCTATCCTGGAAGAAATACATCCACATTTTCTCGTCATCGGTGTAAGCAGAGATCTTCCGATAATATGCCTGCACATGGGTGCGAGGGCAAGAGGTACCATTATATTTATCAAACGAGGGTGCTTTGAATTTGTAGGGAATCCTCAACCCCTCCACCAGACCCATGTTGGTCACATCAAAACCTAAGGAATTCTGACATTCCATAGCTCTTATTTTCTCAGCAAGGGCGTCAACTTTGCGGTCCCTCTCTTCAACCCTTCCAACAACCTCATCATCTTCACTAAGCAAAGTGAACATGTCCTCTTGTCTATCAACAATCGGAGCAGGATGACGAACAGGAGCCCGGGTAGCTCTGGCATTGACAGTCTCTGCAGCAAGAGGTTGTCCGTTGATTCTGATCACTCTTAACTCATCACCCACGGCATAGTCATTGGCGGGAGCAGCAGTAACATTCTCCTGAACGGGCACACCCACTGGTGAAGCTCGGTTGGACGGCGGAATCACGGTTTCCTGTCTTTGGGCTAAGGCACGCAGCTCCTCTTGCCCTTGCACAACACCTTGCATCATCGTCATAAACTGGGCCATGTTCGCCCTCATCTCAGCTAATTCTGCCTGAACCTGGTCCATACTTCTCTGATGGTTGAGTCTAGTTGAGTACCGATGCGGTCTTCGATCAGCTATCCTGCCTGACACAGGAACCAGAGTGAGAAGTCGCGAGCAAGAACACCTATTATGCAAAATGATATGAGTATGATGCGTGTGATGCGTATGCGGGTTAACTTTTTTCATGCATTATTATATTTTTTTTTTTGAAAATAAACATGCTATGATGCAAATGATGGAGCCATGACTGGTCGGCTGAGTATCACGCGGCACAGGATCAAAGCTTCGGCTTGAACTCGGAATCACAAATTCGTCTGAAACCCAAAGTCATCTGAACCCATACTTTTGAACCACATCAACATCTGTGCAAGTACCTTCAAATTCAGCCCAGGGATCCGAAATAAACGGAACCCTCTGATCAAAACCAGGGTCAAACCTCCGGCGTCCAGAAATAAAGATCCATAAATCCGGCTTAAAGTTACCAACACAGCGTCATTGGCAGAAACCTGTACTTGCAATAATCAAACCCTCCCCTCACAGGTGAATTCTAACAAGGTCATCCTAAGGCGGACAATGGTCTCGACAATCGGGCAAAGATACTCAACGGGTTTGCCCTTACGGGTGTGCCGCTGCAGCTCTCTTAAGATCATCTAAACCAAAGATTCGGGAAAGAACGGTCACCGAAGTCAATAGCTCAGATGAGGTGACTCATCCAAAGTGGATACTCCACAAAGGAAGAACTCCCTCAAAAGAACCTCGTCCGGCTTGTGGTATGTCACGTCGCAACAACCATGTTGACCTAACATGTGAGGAGACGTGAGACCACGCTAATCCTAGGTGTATACTCGGGCCTGGGTTTTATCCCCACTCAGAACACCCACCCCAAATCAGAGGAACCACCTGTACAGAAGACAGCACAATGATAGTATGATGCATGCAAACATTTATGCAAATATATACACAACATAATAATCATAAATGCAATAAATAGAGCAACACAAGCAACCTAAACTATCCTAGAGAGCGCTAGGAGTGACTCGCTTAGGGAAGATGGACCAGCAAGAGGTCAACTTCTTAGGTCCCCAGCAGAGTCGCCAGCTGTCGCATTACGCGAAAAAACCGGCGGGAAAACGAAACAACAGAGCCGCCACCGTGCGTTATTTATCCCAAAGGAGGGAAAGGAAACGCTCGAAGTAAACCATGAAAAGACATGGTCTCGCGACCAGAGAGAGATGGGATCGGGAGTCGGTTATGCGAAGGAAAGGTATTAGCACCCCTACGCATCCGTCGTACTCGACGGGATCCACGCACAAAAGGAATGATAAAGGTTGTTAAAACTGCTCACACACTGCACACAAGGCTGGAAACAAATACAGAAAGACAAGAGAAACGGGACTCGGCAGGATATCGCATCCTGGGCCTACGTAGTCTGTCAGGCACAGACATCAGAGTCGACGTAGTTCGGGACAGGGGAAAACGTGCTCGCTAGGATGTCGCATCCTATACATACGTATCTTCTTAGACTAAAGAAGAATCAGAGCACTCGTAGCTCGGCTCGCGCACGCCAAACAAAACCACAAACACAGGAAACCGACTGCCAATCGTTGCACTTACGTCAGACTCCACACAAACAGGCAAACATGGAAACCGAATGCCAATCGCTGGACTTAGATCAGACTCCGAACCAACAAACACACACACAGGAAACCGACTGCCAATCACTGGACTTACGTCAAACTCCAACAAGCAAACGAGACACAGGAAACCAACTGCCAATCGCTGGACTTACGTCAGACTCCAAACACACACAAAGGGGTTGCAAAAGAAAAAGGGCGCCCGGAGAGATCAGCTCATCTCCTGCCTATGTACCTCATCTGGTATGAGGATCAGGGCGACGTAGTTCCCCTACGCAGGGAAAGAACTTTTAACCTAACCAGAGACTGGGAAATGACAAACTAGAAGGGAGACTAACTCGAGCCTAATAGTTATCATGTAAATTCACCATGGCCCTAGGTTGAAGTTTCTACCTAACTTGCACAGGGAGCAAGCTATCCTAAACAGCACAAACAGTCATACAGAAGCACAAAGCAGGCACACACACTATATACAAACAGAGGGGCTCAAACAAGGCTAGGCTTTAGTCAAGGGGTCATGTCAACCTCGACAAACAAGCCACTGTAACAGGGTGATGTTAGCTCTTAACCCTAACATTGAGAGTTAGGGTGAAGCAGATGAAATGGGAAGTGAAGATAAGACTTCACAGCTCTCATCCCTGGCCTGGGAGAGCTTCAGACAAATGAAAGTGTGGGAGTCCAGAATGTGGGACTCTACTCCACATGACTGACACGACAAATATCTTGGGCTATTATCCACAATGCATCAACACAAGGTGTGTGAGCAAAGTGGATGACACACTGAATAGCAGGAGATGGACTACACATCTCTTCTATCTGCCAATGCCTCTTCACTTAGGAGGTCTTTGATATGTACAGGGGACAAAGATAAACAATCACAAACATTGCCTCTTAAGGAGGACTTCAGACAGGTGCCTGCCCACATAACAGGACAGGTCTTCCAGACTACATGAAGTCAGTGAGTTATACCTCAATGGTTAAGCAACCAAGCAAAGCAAAATCAAGTTCAAAAGAACTTAAGCAACTTATGTACCTGAAAAAAATCTAACTCAATCAATATACAACTCAAAAAGTCAAACAGATAACCAATAGTCAACAGTCAAACAGTACACAGTCAAACAAGCAATGCAACAAGGTGCAAGCCACAAGCTCAACTCAAATGAGCTAAAATCCACCTATAAAACAACTCAAAGTTAACCAATATAAACAAATTAATCAACTCAAGCAAGTGAATCAATCCCATTATGGCCATGTGCTTCTTAACCTGAAATCAAAGCTCAAACATGAGAGGCAAACCACTAGGTCAAGGCCTAGGGTCAAAGGGAGAGAAAAAATCCAAAATAGAACATGAATCAACCTCAATCAATTAAGAACATAATCCAAAAGGTCTCATGTCATTATCATTCACCAAATTCATTTCATAAACCAATCATGTCAAAGTATGCAAGTTGAAAGCACATTGAGACAACAGAATGAACAAATGCACATTAATTCAAAAATGATTCAATTAATCTCAAGAAAATTCATGGATAAACAGAACACACAACATGATCATCACACCAAAAATTAGGGCAATTGGACAAGATTAAGCATGGTAATCAAATTCCATAAGGCAAGGCAATCAAAACAAGCTCAAATGTGACACAATTTGATACATCAACTTAGCACAAGCCTAAAACAGAAATGGTAGATGGTAAAAACCTCAAACCAAAGCCAAAACAATCTTTAACATGTCTAGAAACAATGTGCAAAATTTCACATTCATATGATAAAGCACAAGCATTTCACAAACAATTGAAGTTCAAAGCAATTCAAAAGCTCACACATGGTAGTCCAGAAAGAAAAATCTCAATCAAATCAGAAATCAATCCAAAACTTCCACAAAAAATCATGAGCATTCACAACATCCATAGGAAGCATCATACAAAAAATCACATCAATTGGAATTCATTTGGCATGGCAAACAAATTAATCAAGTTGAGCAAGCAAAGGTGTGACACACATTGTCACACCTACATTCACATGATCATATCTCAGCAACCACAAATGATAAAAATGCAAACCCAACACCAAAAATCAAGCATGAAGTCTAGTTTAAGCATGTCAAATTTCACAGGCATTGGATAAACAACCATCATTTCACAAATGAAATAGTAAGGCAAGGTCAAGAAAACATACATATGCACAAACCCTAGGGCAAATAATTTTCCATCCAGGCACAGTTTCTGGAAAAATAATCAAAAAAACTAGACACAAAATGTGATCTAATGCAAAAATCCACACATTTTTTGGATGATTATTTAATCAGATATGAATTTATGAAATGAAAGAAAAAATAAAAAAACATGAAAAGCATGGTATGAATAACATGGAGGAAAATGAGATAAAATGTGAATGGCATTTTTGGATTTGTCACGAGCCAGGATCGAAGTGAGGATAATTTTGAATTGGAGCGCGCTTAGAGTGAAACGCGCCGTTTCACTTAAACGGACGTGGCAAGGTTAAGCGCTTATGGCCAATCGTTTTGCCATGTGAGCGCCAGCTGGACCAATACATGTTCAAATATCACAAAAACACATGCAAACCCTAAAACTCACGCTGGGAAAGATCAAACAAATTCTGGAAACGAAAATTTCACCAGCTTCATCATGTTCATCATGTTCTTCATGCTCAAGAACAAAAGTTCACAAAAATTAAAAACAAGCACGTCAATGCGTTCATCTCTCATCACTCATCACGAATACAGACCTGGTTTACTCTAATTCAACGTATATTCAAAGAATCGAAGCCATGAAGAATCAACTATCAAACTTTACATCACTATAACTACTTCAATTCTACATGGAATTCAGTGATCTAAAGCTCAGATTAATCAGCAATGCACGATCTACAACAAGCACATAACAATTTCGTGAATTAAGAGATGTGATTTCTGACCTTGATGAAGATGCAGAAGTGGAACAGCTTGATTCAGGCCATGAAATGCACAAACAGATGCTCCAAAGTGTTTGTATCGATGAATAGATGAATGCTTGAGGCTTAGATGTACACGATTCTTCCAGAAATTGCAACTGCCATGGATGAACTTCAAGCTCTAAACAGCTTCTAACTGCACGATTTCCACTGAATCTTGCTTCAATCTTGCTCAAATATACTTCCAGGTGATGAATGAATCAAGAACAATGCAATGTGGTTGGAGAAAATTGAAGAAAAAAGTGAGAGCAAAAGTGTGAGAAACTAGATCTAGATCTGAATTCTGATTGTGTTAGCAGAAAATCTGTTATGATTTGTCCTTTATACTCCCTCTTAATCATGTCCTTAATCATGCTTAGCCATATGGTAATTGGATTAGTGAGAATGGAGTGTTTATGCCAATTTGCAATTTCACCCTTTATGCATGAAATGAATGGAACAGTACACGAATTTTGGATTAAATTCACTCAAAAGTTCATTTTAGAGCCAATGCAAGTGTTGGAATGTGAAAACAATGCATTATTTTTAAATTTGAAAATTCCCTCCAAAATTCAAATGAAAAACCAAAAAAATATGTGATGAGAATGCATGGCATGTGATGCATAATTTGGATAGTAGAGGTCAAAACATGAATGTTACAAAAAGAACCACTCCATTTGGCCATTTGGTTTGAAAGTTATGCATGTTTGAAGTTCCATGTTCACTTGGCCATGTTTGATCCATATCTCTTCAACCATACATGAGAAATCCATGATCTTGGACTTTTTGGAAATGGGAGAGCAAGATCTTTAACTTTCATGTTGGACAAAATTTCATTTGAAGATTTCTTGGTGATGTAATCTTGAGGAGAAAACCTTTCCCTTTTTGGCAGTTTCAAATTACAGGTCACTTACTATTTTTGGAAAATTTTGATCTGACCTCAAATCCTTCAATGTTGATGTTTGAAATGTCAAATGAGACTTGTATGGACATGAATGAGGCCTCTCTAACCATCTCCCACCTTCAAATCCATGATTGAACTGACAGTTGACTTTTGTTGACTTTCTAGGGTTTCAGATGAATTGCATCTTGACTGATGAGCTTTGAACATCCAATGCTTGACCAAATCACTTAAAAATGATACCTAGGTCATATGAACTTATTGAACCAACCCTAGGGCTTTGATTCCATAGGAAATGCACTTGCTTGCTTGCACAACCGAACCTCCTGACCAGTCTTGACTGATGACTTGATGAACTATGCAATGGACAATGCAATGTTAATGACCTAAAATGAAGATGTATATACAAAATGGGAGGTGCAACTTTGAGGTGCTACACCCTCCACTGTGGAAAATTGGTTGCATAACATTGGCTCTAGTGCTGAATGTCCGTGGTTGAAATCCCAATCTGGCTATGTTCTTGTTCTCGACAATCTCTACCACACGACCCCATTTATCATTGCTGCCAGTCTGAATAGCCTCTTGTGTATCTTTCAAAGAAGACATGGGGTGCCCTAGTTTTCTTCAACTCATTAGCAATAGATAAGGCTTGGAACGGTATCCCAACCTCCTCTTCAGCATCAACGTACGTGAAAGATGACAGATGGCTCACCAATAGTGCCTTCTCTCCACCAACAACACAAGCTTGTTGTTTTTCATAAATTTCAGCTTCTAGTGTAGAGTAGACGTCACAGCTCCTGCTTCATGAATCCATGTCCTTCCCAATAAGAAATTGTAGGTCGGGTGGATATCCATTACCTGGAAAGTAATTTGGAAATCACTCAGACCTATCTTCACTGGAAGGTCCACTTCACCAATGACAGTTTTACGAGAACCATCGAACACTTCGACAACTATTACAATATACCTCATTAGGGCGCCTTGGTAAGAGAGTCTTAACAAAGTTGATTTTGGTAGCATATTCAAAGATGACCTTTGTATCAACCAACACATTGGACAGAGCATCCTCTTTGTAGTTCATTGAAATATTTAATGCCAAATTATGATTTCTGCCTTCCTCATGAAGCTTTTCATCACAAAAACTCGGATTATTAGAAGAGGTAATGTTGGCAACTATGTTGTCAAACTGATCCACGGTCACATCATGTTCAACATACGCTTGTTCTACCACTTTCTGCAATGCTTCTCTGTGTGCCTCATAATTCATCAATAATGACAACACAAAGATCTTTGATGGAGTCTGGAGCAGTTGCTCTACCATATTAAATTCACTCCTTTTAAACAACTTTAGCACCTCATCATCATCGTTAGTCTTCAACTTGCTGGACTCACCAGACTGACACGTTGGAGTACTAACTTGATTCACTAAAGGAATCTCTATATTCTTACTTGCAGATACATCTTTTACTGCTTTCAGAAATACTAGACTGAATACACGACCACTACAGGTCACCTTTGTTATATCTGCGATATTCATCATTGAATCTGCGACTGGTAGAGGAACCTCTTGACCATTTTCAATCATAGTGGCGTTGTATTGATATGGCACAACTTTGTCGCATGCATATGGAATAGGACCCGCTAACCGTATAACCAACGGCGATACCGATCTATTGACATTGTTGTTGCTGCTACTATCAAATTGAATAACTACCCACTCAGGGGTTTTGAACACTGGCACAATCACGTTCACATCATCTATATCCCTCGACTGTTGAATCTGGATTACATTTTCATCCATCAACTTCTAGATATCTCTCTTGGTGATTATACACCCACGGGGGTCCATGCTACAGATTGCACAACCATCATAGTCATGTTCGCAGTCACTAATTAAGCACAAAGTTCTATGCATTTCCACCAACGACATACGTATACGTCACACATCAAATACTCGGAAATTCCTTGGACAACCATCCACCATGTTGACAGAATCGTTACCATGAGCATGTAATAGATTGGCTTTTACGTTCGGTGCTCTGTCCTCGAAGGACACCATACCACTATTCACAAGCTTTTGAACCTCATATTTTAATGGATAGTAGTTCTCTATGTCATGGCCAGGGGCTCCCTGGTGAAAAGCACAATGAAAGTCAGGTTTGAACCACCATGGTAATGGCTCGGGAATTTACGGAGGATTTCTTGGTTGGATGAGATTTTTTAGTACTAATGATGGGTATAATTCTGCATATGTCATAGGAATAGGGTCAAAGGAGACCTTCTTCCTCTCTAAGTTTTGTTGTTGATTATTGTTGTTGTTGTAATTGGTTCTTTTTTGCGGTTGTTGATGTTGTTGTTGTTGAATTGGAACTGATTGATTGGAATTGTTGGAAAAAATTGGAATTACTAAAGAAACTTGATGTTGATGTTGATGAGGTTGAGAACTATTTCTGACATAAGGCCTCCTCTGCCTCCCCACTGACACTGAGTTAGTTTCTTCCTCTTGGAGAAAATCCTGCTGTATTTCTTGTTGGATGATGCTTCTTCTTTAGACAAACGTCCTTCACGGACTCCTTCTTCTAGCCTCATCCCCATATTTACTATTTCGGTAAAATTATTGGGGGCACTCGCAATCATACGTTCGTAATAAAATGAACTCAACGTCTTCAAGAAGATCTTCGTCACCTATTTTTCTTCAAGAGGTGGACTTATCTGAGCAACCGGCTCTCTCTATCTCTGGGCATACTCTTTGAATGTCTCTTTATCTTTCTAAGACATATACCTCAATTGGTCTCTACCATGCGCCATATCCATGTTGTACTTGTACAACTTGACAAAGGCCTCGCCTAAGTCATTGAAAGTACGGATGCTTGCACTGTCCAAACCCATATACCATCTCAAAGCAGCTCCAGTTAAAATGTCTTGGAAATAGTGAATCATCCACTGATCATTATCAGTCTGAGTAGACATTTTTCTGGCGTACATCACAAGATGGCTTAGCGGACAAGTATTCCCTTTGTACTTTTCAAAGTCGAGGACCTTGAATTTTACCATAATCTTGACATTGGGGACCAAGTAGAGTTCAACGACACTCTTCCCAAACAAATCTTTTCCTCTCAAAGTCTTTAACTCTTTATGCGGCTCGAGGAATTGATATTTCATCTCATCCATCTTTTCATATACATCTGGACCCCCAGACGGCTCAAAGTGGTAGATAGTGTTCTCACCACAAGGCGGAGTGTGAACAATAGGAGATGGCACTGACATGACCGGGCTAGATGCCGGCAGAGAGACAAAGGTAGGCGCATACCCTTTTGGCATAAAGTTTGATGGCATTCCCCAAGGAAATCCAACAGGTATAGAAGGAATGGATTGACTGGTAGCAGCAACAGGAATAGTTGAGATAGCAACCTCAAAAATAACAGTTCTCTAGGGAGGAGTTGTAGGAGTTGGTGATGACTGATTATGTGCAGCAATGACAGATTCCATCAAAGTTGTTAATCTGGCAATCTTGTCCTTCAGTTCTCGGTTCTCTTGCTCTAGATGCTCCATGATCCTTGGTTGATTAGCGTGAGTAGTGTAACGGTGAGTCAGCTTGGTTGATGTACAGAAGAAGAATTGATAAGACATCTAGCGAAAGAAAACCTGTTATGCAAATGATGCATGAAATGCAATGTTTTTTATCGTTTTTAATTTCAAGGAACATATGAAGTTCTATTTGCAAATATATTAAACAATAACTATAATAACAATTTGATTTACCATAAAATCTCTTTTTATTCATAAAATTTGGAAGGATTACACTGAGTACAATTTCAGATACCAAAATACAAATACAAGAGAAAAGGAAACTATCATTCTAAGGATCCCTTAGCAATTGTATCATATGATCTGGCTGTGGGTGCATACTTCCTTCGAATGCGTCGAATCTCAGACTCAAAGGATGTTTTCATCTGAGACTTCTCAATAAATAGCTGATCAACAATCTTCTTCCAAGCACCGGAAGGTTGAGGTATACTAGAGGAAGATAGACCATCTGGCTCTCTCTATCTCTTCATTGCTCGATCTTCAAGAATCTCAATAAGTGCATCCTTGTCTTTTGACTCAAGCTGCAACTCTTCATGCTTTCGGCTCAAAGCACGAAACCGCTCTTCCCACATATCTTTCTCTTTCTTCATCTTGGCAAGTGCGTCTTACAGCTCCTCTACATCTTGGTTAGGGAGATTTGATGGCTCAGCCACAACCAAAGACATAGGTCTTTCACAGGCGTAAGGCATATTCAGCTCCAAGGCTCTCTTCTTCATCCAAATAGTGTAAGCTTCCAAAGTTACACAATTGTATGGACCAAGCTCGGATCTTCCTTTCCTATGCATATTATGTCAAGCATGTATCATCCTCTTCTTCAGAAGTTAAGCATCTTTACCCTCTTGATAGAATAGACCTTCTAACTGATTGTTATTAGGTTTATCTCTAAAGGGGAACCCAAGTTAACGACGGGCCAAAGCAGGGTTGGAGTTGATTCCTCCTTGTGTACAAATGAGATACACATTAGAGAACTCACCACAACTATCAATAATATCCACACTACTCAATGCAGAATTATACCAAACAATAGCATCATTAGTGAGAGACATAAGTCTCTGGGTCCACCGTAGACATTGATTGTTCTCCAAAAAAGAAGGTGGCCGAGGCAAGTGCGAAATAAACCACTTGTACAGAAGAGGAACACAACACACAATACATGTCAACCCACCAAGTCGGAACAGGATTCCCAATCAAGAAGATTTTAATGGCGTTAACATCAACAAAACCATCAATGTTAGGGAACAGAGCTAAACCATAGATGAGCAGAACAAAAATGGCTTCAAAAGCATCCATGCTTCCAGCTTGAGAAAAAACAGTAGCTTTACCAATGAAGAACTCAGAAGTCAACCCAAGAATACCTCCTTTCTTCACCAAATGAGCATCAATCTCATATTTCTTTAGATGAAGAGCTTCAGCTATGACATGAGATCTTGGGACCTCCTCCAATCCACTAAAAGGTATTTTGTCAGATACAGGTATACCCAAGAGATGGGCATACTCTTCTAACCTAGGTGTAAGACCCCAACTTTGACCCTAAGATCCCTCATGATATTCCCATCATATGCATTAGCATTGGGATCACACCTTGGCATCCTCCTTACCCCTCATTCACTGGGTTTGAATTGGGAGAGATCACCAAGCACATTTTATTGTATCATACTTCATTTTTTCTTTATTTGCTAACCAAAATACCAAAAATATGGCATTGTATATCTTAACTCTTTTGTAGGTAGTGCACATGCTCACCTATGCTCTACCAAGTTCATATCTAGGGTTTCATACCCTCATTCCAAGGAGATCAATCAAGAAATGGCTTAATATGGCTCTAAGTATCATATATGAATCCCCATGATCTTCACATGTTATTTTGAGCAAGAAATCATCAAGATTTTAGAGTTGGTTTGCCTTGGAAACCCTAATTCATCTGGGTATCTTATGTGACTTCTTCAACAAGTTTCTTCACCAATTGATCAAATATTTCAAAGGATACTTCACATTACATCATATTATGCATATATGATCCTCCACGAGTCCCAAAAGTCAAGATAATATCAAGATAGCAAGTTGGTTCATGGTGGTTGACCAGAGAAAGTCAAGTGATCAAAACTTGGGTTCCCTAGACCCTATCTCCTACAATTTTTGTCATATGAAAATTATTCCAAGAGAAAGGTTACTCTAAATGACATTCCAAACAACTTTCATGTTTAGGTATAGATCTAATTTTGCTTGGCAAGTCATTTTTTATGATGAAAGATTATAGGTCATTTTGTCTAAACCCTAATTTGGAGGTTAACTTCCCAAGATCATAACTTGCTCAATTTTTATGAGATGAAAGTTATTCAAGTTGCATGATCCAATTCAAGATGTCTACTTCAAATTTTATGTTTGGAGGGAGTGCAAATTCAACTTTTAAATGCATGTGATATGAGGAAACATTATAGGTCATTTTGGGCCAATACCATTGAACAAGTGATTTTCTTCAACTTCTAAAATGCATAACTCCTTCATGATAAATCCAAATGAGGTCTAATTTGTGAACAATTTGAATTACTTTGATAGAGCTACAAATTTGATGAAGGAACTTTTCTCATTTGAAGTCCATAAAAAAAGTTACTCATGGTGGAAGAAGTGAACATATGGCTTGGTACTTAGAATTTTTTTGATATGTTTGATTTTCCAAACTTCCAACTCAAAATTCATCATGATCCATGCTTCAAATGAAAAAGTGTTCAACATGAAAGATGTTCCTCTTGATCTAGCCTTTCCAAAAGGTAAAAATTCATCTCGTTTGGACAAAGAATGAATTACTTGCGCATGGCTTAAAGTTGAAGGACCATTTGGAAGATTTTAAGTTCCACTTTCCACACACGATTGCATGGCCTTTCCACATGACTTCAGCATTGCTTACACTCATTTTTGGACCTGAATGCATCATTACATGGGCCTATCACACGCCCATGCATCCATGTAAAGGGAATTTGATATTTTTGGAATTTTGAAAGAAATGTGCAATTATCAATGACCTTGGCTATAAATAGAAACAATCTCACTCAGAATTAAAGGACCTTGCGCGCCAGCTTTGAAGCTACAACCCTAAACCTCCACATTCAAAGGATAAGCTTGGTGATTTTCTTTGAAAATCGAGTTTGAAATCTCCCACTGTTTTGAGATTCAAACTCCAAGAGTCCTTCTTCTTCCTTGATCCATTTCCACTCCATCAAGCATCCAAAGCAAGGCCAAGTACAATTGAGAGCAAGATCGTGTCCATCTAAACCTGCAGTGAAGGTGAATTTCTGAATTTTTCATCTCTTCGATTCTCACTCAATTCTCCACTATTCTTGTTGATTTTTGGTTGTCTGAAGTCTTACCAATGTAGGCAACAAGATTGAGTTTCTTAGAGGTCAAATCGAAGCAACTCAGATCATGATCCTCAAATTCAACTCCCTATATCTTTCTATATACTTGGAGTTAGGTGAAATTGAGGCCAGATTCGAGTTCCTAAGCATTTTTACTTTAAATTCATGTCCTCCTTTATTATTTTGGTGATGGTTGAAGGTGGACCAGTCCGGTGAGGTCCACCGGAGAAAAAGACCAGAGCTCGGGTTCCGGCGATGTGTTGGCATGTCTCCAGACCACATGATCCTTCTATTTTGTTTTAATCTTGAGCGTCCAAATTGATTACCATGCGTGTGGAACATTGACTAAGGCTCACCATGGATAGCGCGCTCTGATCCACTTGATTTGCCACCTCAATTAATGAGGAAGATCAAGTGGTCCACGTTTTTTAGCATATTTTTATTTTCATTTTAATTGACTTATTTTCATTAATTCATATTAATTTTAAAACTGATCCAAAAAATATGGGACTTTCACCAAAAAAATTCAAATATTTTTCTCTTTCATTTTCTGGATTAAAAATATTTTTTGGATCGATATTAATATTTTTCATGATTTAATTGTTTTTGTGCATATTTTTAATTGTTTAAAAATACTTTGGATCGATAATACTTTGGATTAAAAATATTTTTTGGATACATATTAATATTTTGGATCGATAATAATGAAATTTTTTCCCCAAGGTCCTTTGACCTTGTTTGACCTATGATAAATCTCTTAGCCATTTATTTGGTGTTTTGAAGAGGTTTTAGGATTTTGACCAACCATAATTTAATTTAATGTATTTTTTTAATTGATTTTTAATTGTGTAATTGTAATTAAATTGTGTTGAGCTATTTTGATTGACTTTTTGAGTTTGACTTTTGTTGTTGGGCCTTGGTCAAGGTTGATTTAACTTTGTTGGATTAAAATCATTGGATTTAGTGGATTGATGAAATATGCATTTCATCTCCCAAAATGAATGAATGATTTTAATTTGATAAAAGTCCTCCCATGACCAATCTGTGCTTGTTCCATTTCCCCTCCCTCTTCATCTTCAATCCCATTCTATCCCATCCATTTCATTAACCTATGATATCTCTATATCCTAAGGCTAGTTGATTGCAAAATCAACATAAGTATGGATGAGATTAGGTTCATCATCTTGCCATTTTCTTTTAAGTGTGGTATGTTTTAGGAGTATGGTTCATAATACCATATCTCTAACATGTATTAACACTAAAATTTCTATTACTCGGCCTCAAATAGTTATGACTTCTATATAAGTCCAATTACGATTGCTTAACATAGCGTTAAATTTTGACCCAAAAGCATAGCATTCTAGTAAGTGAGATTGTAAGTCTTCCCCCGTTCATGGTATTGTATGGAAACTTGGCGTTTTTTCCTTCCTTTGGAAGATGTCTTGGTTCAAGGATCCATACTTGTGAATAGAGGGTTGATTGTTCTCCAAAGAATGACTTAAACAATAAAAAAGCAAAAGCAATACTAACTTTTAATAAACTAACATTTGACTAACTTTTAATTTCAAGTCATTTACTTTTTGCACTTTAAATTCAAGTCTTTATCATTTGCCATTATTCATACCATTTAACTTGTTTACTTAAATGCCATTTTCACTTTGCTCACTTGAGCCATATCTTGTGATTATATTATGATTGTATATACTTGTTTGTGTATTTTGTTTGCGTTTGTGTTCTTTTGACCTTAATGTACATAATAATAACAACAAAAACCCTTAAAAAATGTTTGTGTGGACTGTTGGACTTGACCTGAGACATTGGACTTAGAATTAGGCAAAATTCCCTATGCAAAAAGGATTTGGCCAAAGCCAACTTTTTATGAAGCCATTCATTATGAAGTGAACTTTCATTTGAAGCAAGTATTGAGATCCCTTTTGAGTTCATCTGCTACATGGTCTTGATGCAATTGTTACTTTGAACCTGTGTCCATTGCCTTATTCTGAGTCATTCAAGGAGTATGTCATCTGATACACGGGGAATCTTATGAAGAGGATCATGGAGTTACTAAGCTTGGATGTGGCTATATTTATTTGATTCCTTGCTCTTCACCTTGCTATTGTGTGTATTGATATTGCTTGATTCTAAAGTCCAAAGGAAAATTGAGTTTCTATATAACATTCTTGTCTATTGGATTGCATCTCATTGGTCAGATCTTTTCAACTCTTAACTTTTAATTTTTTTCTTAGGATTAGTCTCTTAATCTCCTCCCACTTCTTAAATTTCAAATCTCTCCCCCTTTCAAAATCTTCTTAGCTTGTGATTTCTAACTATGACTTGTTTACAAATTAGAAACTTTGGCCTTATGTCATTGCATTTTCAAACTCTTTTTCTTGATAAAACTTGTAAATGAACTTAACCTTACTTGACTAAAAATTTCAAAAGTCAAAAAGAACTAACACTCATCCAAACTCTTTTAGGCCATTTGTGCCTCTTTCAAACTTAAACTTTTGTTAAAAGCAACTCACTCACTTTGAAATTGTTACCATAAACTATGAGGTTTTGATCCCTCATTTTATGTTGGTTGTAAGACCCCAATTTTGACCCTAATATCCCTCACGCAATTTCATCATAAGCATTAGCATTGGGATCATACCTTGGCATCCTCCTTACCCCTTTTTCATTGGGAGAGATCACCAAGCACTATGTGATTGTATCATGCTTGTATATTATCATTTTACTAACCAAAATACCAAAAATATATCTTTGTATTTGCCTAACTCTTTTGTAGGTGAGCCATGATCACCATTGATTTATCAAGTTCATATCTAGGGTTTGGGACCCTCATGACAAAGAGCACAACCATGAATTGATCCAAGAATGGTTATGAGCATCATATATGAGTTCCATTGATTCCTACATGTTATATTGATCAAGTTTTCTTCAAGAGTTTGAGAGTGATTTGTCTTGGAAACCCTAGTTTGACTGGGTATCTTGAGTAACTTACCCAACAAGCTATCTCACCAATTGATCAAATTTCTCAAGGGAAGCTTAAAAATGAATCATCTTATGCACTTATGATCTACCATGAGTCAAGAAAGTCAATAGAATTGAAGTTTAGCAAGTTGGTTGATGGTGGTTGGCCAGATGAATTCATCTGATCAAAATTGGGTCTCCCTATGCCCTATCTCCTTCAATTTTCACCATATGAAAATGATTCCAAGAGAAAAGTTACTCTAAATAGTATTCCAAAAAACATTCATGTTGATACCTAGATATAGTTTTTCTTGGAAAATCATTTTCTATGTTGAAACATTATAGGTCATTTTGTCTAAACCCTAATTTGAAAGTCAACTTCCCAAGGCCATAACTTGCTCATTTTTTATGAGATGAAATATTTCCAAGTTTCATAATCAAATTCAATATGCCTACTTCAACTTTTATGTTTGGAGTGTAAGCAAATTCAACTTTTATGAGCATGTGATATGAGGATACATTATAGGTCATTTTTTACCTATACCATTGAACAAATGATTTTTCCAAACTTCAAAAATGCATAACTCTATCACTATAAATCTAAATGACAAGAAATTGGTAACCATTTTGAAGGTATTTGAAATAGCTACAACTTTGATGAATACACTTTTTTCATTTGAACCTCACATAAAAAGTTAAGCAAGGTGGAATATTGAGATATATGGCTTAACACTTAGAAAAAATTTCAACATGTTGAAATTTCCAAACTTCAACCTCAAAATTCTCCATGTTCCAAGCTCCAAATGAAAAAGTGTTCAACATCAAACTTTTTTCCCTTGATCCAAGCTTTCCAAAGAATCCAAGTTCATGCATTTTAGACAAAGATTGCTAGATCCGTGCATGGCTTTAACAGGGTTGCATCATTGGAAAGAATCAATTGTACAAACTTTAGTTCACAATGCTTTTCCATTCAAGCTTCATTCAGACTTCAATTTGAATCATTTTTGGACCTTAATGCATTGCATCATGGGCCTGTGCATGCCCATGCGCTCGTGCCATTCACATTGCCAATTTTTAACAAATTTTGAAGTGTGAAAATATCATTCCCTTTGGCTATAAATAGAAGGCTTATGAGCTCATTTGAATCACACTTTGCGCGCCAGCTTTGCTCCCCATTGAAACCCTCTCATTGTAAAGGAAAACCTGAGAAATTTTAATTTGAAATTTACGTTTGAATCTCAACTGTTGGAGATTCAAGAACTCCAGGATCCACAGCCTTGCAAACTCTCCAATCACTTCCTATTAGCTTCTCAAGTGTGATCAGATCGTGTTTGAAGCAAGCAACATCAAAAACTGCACAACATTGAAGGTAATTTTTAGAAAACTTCATCTCTTTGATTCTCACTCAATTCTACTCAATTCTCTTGGATCTTTGGTTGTCTGAAGTCCTACCAATATAGGCAAGAAGATTGAGTTGCTTAGAGGTCAAATCGTGGCAACTCAGTTGACACACCTCAAAATTCAACTCCTCATATCTTTCTATATATGTGGAGTTAGTTAAAATTGAGGTCAGATTCGTTCTCTACGCTATTTTTTCTTTCAGATCATGTCCTCTTTTTTTATTTTGGTGATGGTTGAAGGTGGAACAGTCCGGTGAGGTCCACCGGAGAAGAAGACCGGAGCTACAGCTCCGGCCTTGTGTTGGCACGTCTCAAACCATAGGATCCTTGCAAAACGATTTAATCTCGTGTGTTGGTTTTAAATACCATCCCTGCAGCGCATTGACTAGTGTCCATTGTGGAACACGCGCTGAGGACCACTTGATCTGCCACCTCAATTAATGAGGGAGATCAAGTGGTCCACGTTTATTTGCTAATTTTTTTATTTTCATTTTAATCCTTTTATTTTCATTAATTCATATTAATTTTAATATTGATCCAAAAAATATGAGAGTTTCACCAAAAAAATTCAAATAATTTCCTCTTTCATATTTTGAATTAAAATTATTTTTTGGATCATTATTAATATTTTTCAGGATTTAATTGATTTTGTGTTTGTTTTTAATTGTTTAAAAATACTTTTAAATCTTTAAAAATTCTGAATTTTTTTCTCCAAGGTCCTTTGACCTTATTTGACCTATGATAAATCTCATAGCCATTTCTTTTGTGTTTTGATGAGGTTTTTGGAATTTGACAAACCATATTTAACTTAAATGTATTATTTTAGTCTTTTTTAATTTGAATAAGTTCCAATTAATTCTGTTGACCAATTATGATGATTTGTTTGAGTTTGACTCTTGTTGTTGGGCCTTGGTCAAGGTTGATTTGACTTTATCAAGTTAATATCATTGGATTTAGGGGATTAATGGAATGTACATTCCATCTCTTAGAATGAATGGATGATATTAATTTGGTAAAAGTCCTCCTTTAACCAATTTAAGTTTTGATCCATTCCCCTCCCTCTTAATCTCATTCCCATTCTTTATGCATTTATCTCATTTGGCCTATGATATCTCAAAGTCCTAAGGCTAGTTGATTGAAAAATCAACATAAGTATGGATGAGATTAGGCCACCTCTTTTGCATATTCTTTTTGTGTGTGGTATGTTTCATGAGCATAGTCCATTATACTATGTCTCTAACATGCATTAACACCAAAATTCTATTGGCCGGCCTCAAATAGTTGTGACTTTTACATAAGTCCAATTACGATTTCTTAAAATAACGCTAAATTTGTGACACAAAAGGCATAGCATTCTAGTTAGTGAGATTGTAAGTCTTCCCTCTTTCATGGTATTGTGTGGAAACTTGACCTTTTTTCCTTCCTTTGGAAGATGTCTTGGCTCAAGGATCCATGCTTGTGATAGTGGGTTGAGTGTTCTCCAAAGAATGACATTAAAAATGAAAAGCAAAAGCAAAACAATACTAACTTCTAACTCATTAACAACTAACTTTTAATTTCAAGCCATTTACTTTAATGTCATTTAATTTTAGTCTTTATTCATTTTCCATTATTCATACCATTCTAATTGTTTATATTAATGCAATTTTCACTTTGTCCACTTGGACCATATTGTGTGATATATCTTGTTTGTGTATATTTTGTTTGCTTGTGTGGTCTTTGAATATTAATGTACATAATAACAACAAAAATCCTTTAAAAAATTGTGTGGACTGTTGACTTGATCTTGGACAAATGGACTTAGAACTTAGACAACATTCCTTTGCTAAAGAACTTGGCCAATGCCAACTTTTGTGAAACCAAGTGATTGCAATTTGAGACTTCATCTGATACATCATTCAAGATCCCTTTGAGTTCATTTGCAACATGATCATTGTGAATCTGTTATTTTGAACCTGTGACTTGTGGAATTCATCTGTTACATAGGCTAATTTGAAGAAGATCATGGATTGGCTAAGCTTGGATGTGGCTATCTTTATTTGATTCCTTACTCTTCAAGATTAATACAATTGCATGCATTTTTTGTTGCTTGATTCTAATGTCCAAGGGAATCTGGGTTTCTATTGACATTCTTGTCTATTAGATTGCTACCCATTGGTCAGATATTTTCAACCCTTAACTTTTAATTTTGTGCATAGGATTAGTCTCTTCATCTTCTCCCCATTCCTTAAATTTCAAAATCTCTCCCTCCCTTTTTAAAATCTTCTTTGATTGAACTTATTTTGTTCAAAACTTTGACCACTTTGCAAAAAGATAGAAACTTTGGCCTTATGCCATTGAATTTTAAAACTTTCTTTTCTCAAATCAAACTTGTAAAGAGACTTAATTATACTTGACTTAAACTTTCAAAAATCCAAAAAAAGAACTAACTCATTCAAACCATCTTTGGGCCTTTGTGCCTTTCAAACTTAATTTTTGTTAAAAACAATTCACTCACTTTGAAATTTGTATCATGAACTACGAGGTTTTGATCCCTCATTTTTATGTTGGTACGTAGGCACAAGTCCGAAGGTCTTGTCAAACGCAAAAATATAATTAATGAATTCTTTTCTCATCCCTCCGTTCTATTTGTTTGTAAACATCACTTTGTCCAAAATACATATGCACACAAAAAATGGCTCCCTAGGAGTACCTAGGATACTTTGGGTGCTAACATCTTCCCTCTGTGTAACCGACCCCCTTACCTGTAATCTCTGACATTTTATTAGTTTTGATTTGAAAACTTCTTACTTTTGGGTTCTGTTCATACTTTTTCCCTTTTCCCTTGGAAATAATAAAAGCGCGGTGGCGACTCTGGTTTTATTGATGTCTAGCTTATCCATAGCTTGATGATCATAAATTTACCGCTACAAAAATTAAGTGGCGACTCTGCTGGGGAGTAGTCTCCAGTGGGTTTAGCCTACTTTTTTTTGTGTATATATTTGTATATATGTAATGTTTGTATATGTATGTGTGATATAATCTGCTTGTTGTGCTTGGTGATCTCTGAATGGTGAGATAAGTTCTAACCCGAACTTGAGTGCAATTAAGATAGGAGGATGGCATAGTCATGTTCGACTTGTGTGGAGTAGTCCTTAACAAGTTGGCTTGAGATCCATCTGCTCAGTGGAGACCCTTTTGGATTTGGAAATGTCACACAAGTATTTGTGGTTAGGCATTACTATCTCTAATTTGGGTCTGAGAAGCTGAGGACCATAGAACATTTACCCCTCTTGGCCTATTTAGGACATAGTGCGGAGACTGTTCAGGTGTAGACTTTATAACATTTATTACGCGATACTACACTCAGACAAGTTTCTCTTGACAATATTATGGGTCGATGAGTCAGTCATCTTAACTTGTAATATCCGATAGATAGAATTAAGACTCTAGGAACTTTTTAGAACATGATCTACAGGTTTATCCTTAGTTCACTCTTTTGGGATGGTTCTTACCCAGACTCCATGCTCGTGACTGACAACAAACCCTTGATTCTTGGTTGATCCAATCAAGTCTTGTTAATATCAATGGAACTTGGGTGTTGATAAGGTGTAAACCATAATCCACCAAAATGGATGATTAATCTTGACAATGACTTGATTCATCCCTTGACCTTTGTTTGTTTGCCTTGTGTGTGATCCCTTATCTTTGATTGTTGCATTCATGCATTCATGCGCATCATAACCTTTATCACATGAAAATTTCAAGGAACTGAGGTATTATTTGCAAATATTTTCAGACCATGGATTGTGGACGAAGGAACACTAAGAAGTATGGTTTCAGAAGCCCTGACTTGAAAGAGTTAAGGAAGCTAGCATATTTTGTATTAGATCCCTTGGACTTCAAACAACACCATGGGAAGCTTTTGTCTATCTTGTCTGCCGATGTGGTTGAAGGACTTTTGAGCGTGCTAGTGAAGTTCTATGATCCTCTCTACCGTTGTTTCACTTTCCCAGATTTTCAGCTTGTGCCTACATTGGAGGAGTGTTCTCATCTTTTGGGGATACCCATTTCTAGTAGAGTGCCTTTTAGTGGATTGGAGGAGATTCCCCGATCTAGTCTTATTGTTGAAGCTCTTCACTTGAAGGAGTCTGAGATAGAGGCTCATTGGGTGAAGAAAGGAGGATTGTTTGGGTTTCCATCTGATTTCCTCATCAAGGAAGCTACTGCTTTTGCTCAAGTCGATAGTGTGGATGCTTTGGAAGCTATCTTTGTGTTGCTCATCTATGGATTAGCTTTGTTCCCTAACATTAACGGTTTTGTTGATGTTAACGCCATTAGACTTTTCTTGATTGGGAATTATGTGCCTACTTTGTTGGGTGATATGTATTTCTCTTTGCATCTAAGGAATTCTAAGGGTGGTGGAACTATTGTCTGTTGCATTCCTCTTCTGTACAAGTGGTTTATTTCACACTTGCCTCAGACGCCTGCTTTTGTGGAGAACAAACAATGTCTATGGTGGTCTCAGAGACTTATGTCTCTCACTAATGATGATATAGATTGGTATGATCCATCTTTGAGCAATTTGGAGATTATTGATAGTTGTGGTGAATTCTCCAATGTGACTCTCATTGGTACACAAGGAGGAATTAACTACAACCCTGCTTTGGCTCTTCGTCAACTTGGGTTCCCCTTGAGAGACAAACCTAATAACACTTTATTAGAAGATCTTTTCTATCAAGAGGGTAAAGATCCCCAACATTTGAAGCAAAAGATTATGCATGCTTGGCATAATGTGCATAGGAAGGGAAGATTAGAGCTTGGTCCACGTAATTGTGTAGCTTTGGAAGCCTACATTCTTTGGATGAATAAAAGAGCTTTGGAGTTGAAGATGCCTTATCCTTGTGAAAGACCTATGTCTATGGTTGTGGTTGAGCCATTAACTCTCCCTAACCAAGATGTAGAGGAGTTGGAAGACGCGCTCACCAAGATGAAGCAAGAGAAGGATATGTGGGAAGAGCGTTTCCGTGCTTTGAGCAAGAAGCATGAAGAGTTGCAGCTTGAGTCTAAGGACAAGAATTCACTTATTGAGATACTTGAAGACCGAGTGACAAAGAGACAGAGAGATCCGGAGGTTTCATCTTATAGCATGCCTTAGCCTTCCGTTTCTTGGAAGAAGATTATTGATCAGCTTGTCCTCGAGAAGACTCAGACGAAGACTTCTTTTGAGACCGATATCCGTCGCATTCGAAGGAAGTACGCGCCTTCAGCTAGATCTTCTAACATGTTTGTTAGGGATCCTTAGGATGACTAGTGTCCTTTTCTCTTGTATTTTCATTTGGTTTCTGAAATTGTACTCAGTGTAATCCTTCCAATTATATAAATGAAAAGAGATTTTTGGTCATATAAAAATTATTGCAATTGTTGATATATATGTATTTGCAAATGATATAGTAAGTTCCTTGAAAATAAAAAAATAAATAAACAATCATTGCATTTCATGCATCATTTGCATAAGCAGGCTTCTCTTTTGTCAGATGTCTCATTGGTGTTTATTTTGTGCTTTAGCCAAGCTGACTCATCGGTACAATACCCGCGCCAATCATCTCAGAATTATGGAGCATCTAGAGCAAGAGAACAGAGAGCTGAAGGACGAGATCGCCCTCCTGATTGCCATGATGGAGTCAGTTCTTGCTGCTCAGAGCCAAGCTTCTCCAACTCCTGCAACTCCTCCTCCTCAGAGGACTGTTATTTCAGAGGTGGCTACCTCTACCATTCCTGCAACTGCTGCTTATTTTGCGTCCACCATGCCTGCCGGATTCTCGTTGGGAATGTCGCCGAACTTCATACCTGAAGGCTTTGCACCTACATTTGCTTCCATGCCGGCATCTAGCCCGTTCATGTATGTGCCACCTTTCGTTGTGCACACCTTACCTCGTGTAGAGGACACCATTTATCACTCTGAGCCGTCTGAGGGTTCGGATGTCTATGAGAAAATGGATGAAATGAAAGATCAGTTTCTTGAGTTGCGCAAGGAATTGAAGAAGTTAAGGGGTAAGGACTTGTTTGGAAAAAGTGTTGCTGAGTTGTGTTTAGTGCCCAACGTCAAGATCCTGATGAAGTTCAAAGTGCCTGACTTTGAAAAGTACAAAGGGAACACTTGTCTGCTCAGTCATTTAGTGATGTATGCTCGCAAGATGTCTACTCAGACTAACAATGATCAACTATTGATTCACTACTTCCAAGACAGTCTTACTGGTGCTGCACTCATATGGTATATGGGGTTGGACAGTGAAAGCATTCGCACCTTCAACGACTTGGGAGAGGCTTTTGTTAAGCAATATAAGTACAACATGGACATGGTGCCTGATAGAGACCAGCTGAGGTCTATGTATCAGAAGGATAAGGAGATGTTTAAAGAGTATGTGCAGAGATGGAGGGAATTGGGTGCCCATATCACTCCTCCTTTGGAGGAAAAATTGATGACAAAGATCTTTCTAAAAACTCTGAGTTCATTTTATTATGAACGAATGATTGCTAGTGCCCTCAGTGACTTTACCGAAATGGTAAACATGGGGATGATGCTTGAGGAAGGAGTCTGAGAGGGACGTTTGTCAAAAGAAGAAGCATCGTCGAGTAAGAGGTATGGCAACAATTTTAGGAAGAAGAAGGACAGTGAAGCGAATGTAATAAGCAGTGGGAGGCAGAGGAGGCCTCAGATTAGAAGGAATCAACCATCTCGTCAATATCACCATCAAGTATCTTCAGTTATCCCTGTATTTTCTAATCGACAATCAACACCAGTTCAACAACAACAACGTTAACAACAAAAACCGCAACAACGAGCAAACACCTACAACAACAACAATACCAACAATCATCATCAACAAAACTTTGAGAGGAAGAAGGTCTCTTTCGACCCGATTCCTATGTCTTATGCAGAATTATACCCATCTTTGGTTCTCAAGAACCTAATCCAACCAAGAAACCCGCCGCAAATTCCAGAACCACTTCCATGGTGGTACAAGCCTGAGCTCCGTTGTGCTTTTCATCAAGGAGCACCCGGACATGATATCGAGAATTGTTATCCGCTCAAGTATGAGGTCCAAAAGCTGATGAAGAGTGGAATGGTGTCCTTCGAGGACCGTGCGCCGAATGTGAAAGCAAATCCATTTCCCTCTCATGGGAACTCTTCTGTAAATATGGTGGATGGTTGTCCTGGCAAGTTTAAGGTCTTTGATGTTCGTTTTATCTAGAGATCCTTGGTGCAGATGCACAAGGACATTTTCTTGGTAAGTGATTGTGAGCATGACCACGATGGTTGTGTTGTTTGCAGTATTAATTCAAGGGGTTGTGAAGTTGTGAAAAGGGACATCCAACGACTGATGGATGAAGGCATGATTCAAATTTTTCAATCCCGTCATGTAGATGACGACGTGAATGTCATAGTGCCCATTTTGAAGCAGCCAGAGAGATTGGTAATTCAGTACGACAACAGCAACAGTAACAATGTCAGCAATATATCAGTATCGTCGCTGGTTATACAGTTAGCGGGCCCAGTCCCGTATTCATCTGATAAAGTTGTGTCGTATCAGTATAATGCTACAATGATAGAAGGTGGTCAAGAGGTCTCGTTACCTACAACTAACTTTGTGGTGAGCATTGTTGATGTTACCAAGGTGACCCACAGTGGTCGTGTGTTTGGGTCGGTGTTCCCGAAAGATAAGGAAGAATCAGTTGTTGGAAAGAAGGTGGAAGTGCCTGTTGTAGATCCAGTTGGTGCTTCCAAGGGTACGTATGGTGAATACAGCGACTTGAAGGCTAACGATGATGATGAGGCACGTCGTTTGATCAAAAGGAGTGAGTTTAATGTGGTGGAGCAGCTGCTCCAAACCCCCTCAAAGGTCTCAGTGTTGTCTTTGCTCATGAATTCTGAAGCGCACAGAGAAGCACTGCATAGAGTTTTGGAACAAGCATTTTTATAACATGATGTTATAGTGGATCAATTCGATCATATCGTGGCTAACATCACTTCTTGCAATAATCTTAGCTTTTGTGATGAAGAACTCCTTAAGGAGAGTAGAAATCATAATATGGCTTTGCACATTTCTATGAATTGCAAAGAAGATGCTTTTTCAAATGTGCTTGTTGACACCGGGTCATCACTGAATATGCTACCGAAGTTAACTCTGTCAAATTCGTCGTACCAAGTAGCGCCTATGAAGTATAGCGGTGTAATCGTCAAAGCTTTTGGCGGTTCGCGCAAAATAGTTATTGGTGAAGTGGACCTTCCAGTTAAGATAGGTCTGAGTGATTTTCAAATTACTTTTCAAGTAATGGATATCCACCTGGACTACAGTTGCTTGTTGGGAAGGCCATGGATCCATGAGGCAGGAGCTGTTACCTCCACTTTACATCAAAAACTCAAATTTGTGAAGAATGGGAAGCTTGTGATTGTTGGTGGGGAGAAGGCGCTGTTGGTTAGCCACCTGTCATCTTTCTATTATGTTGAAGTTGAGGATGAGGTTAGAACTCCATTCCAGGCCTTATCTATTGCTTCTGGAAAGAGAGTTGGGGCACCCGTGTCCTCATTGAAAGATGCCAAGAAGATTGTGGAAGAAGGCAATGTTGATCAGTGGGGCGCATGGTAGAGGTCTCCGACAACAAAGGCGGAACCAGTTTGGGGTTCCAGAAAGGTTCATCAACTGCAAGGTCTGAAGATGTGCAACTTAGCTTCCATAGCGAAGGGTTCATTCATGGAAATGAACAACACTTAGTTGTTGTGCTAGAAGATGACGAAGGGGAAGACTGCACCAATTTTGTGACGCATGGAAAGGCTTACAACAATTGGACTGCTGTTGATGTTCCTGTTATTTTGCATCGATCTAAGTAATTGCTTTTATATGTTTTTAAAATCCTTCTCCTATGCCTAAGGGGGAAGTGAACATTGTTGGGCATTTTCAAATTGATCATTAATAAAATTAATTTTATTCATCCACATCTATGATGTTTTGTTTTTACTTTTTGCTTTATTTTGAAAATGGTAATCACAAAAAAACATAAATAAACAATATAATTGTCCATCTGCATAATATTTGGTCACAAATCCACTTCTCTAAAATCAGAATATCAAATCATTATGCAGGTTGGTTCCTAACCCCGTTGAATATAATCATCATTCTCCTTCTCCAAATTTTGAATTCCTTGTGTTTGAGGCCGAGTAGGAAAGTGATGAAGAAGTGAGTGATGAATTATCTCATATTCTTGAGCAAGATGAAAAGATCACTCAGCCGTTTGAAGAGCAGATTGAGCTAGTCAACTTGGGTTCCGAGGATGATGTGAAGGAAGTCAAGATTGGGTCTCGCCTGTGTCCAGATGTCAAGAAGGGGTTGATTGATCTTCTTCGAGAGTATTCAAATGTGTTTGCTTGGTCCTATCAAGACATGCCTAGTTTGGATTCTGAGATTGTGGAGCATAGATTGCCATTGAAGCCAGAATGCCCGTCAGTCAAGCAGAAGTTGAGAAGAACGCGTCCTGATATGGCAGTGAAGATCAAAGAGGAAGTGCAAAAGCAGATTGACGTCGATTTCCTTGTAACCGCTGAGTATCCGTAATGGGTGGCAAATATTGTGCCTGTGCCGAAGAAAGATGGAAAAGTCCACATGTGTGTCAATTATAGAGATTTGAATAAAGCCAGTCTGAAAGATGATTTTCCTCTGCCACACATTGATATGTTGGTAGACAATACTGCTAAGTTCAAAGTCTTTTCATTTATGGATGGATTTTCTGTTGGTGTAAGCCCTAGAGGCCAATACTTTTGGTACTTGTATCGAATTATTTAAAGGCATTTTCTTTATTATGGTTGATTAATAAAGTCCCTAGAATAGATAGTCCGTTTAATGTATTAAGTGTGACTTAATCATGAGAACACATTAAACATAAGGGCACTATTCTTAAAGTATCCGTAGTCGAGCTTTAATGTGAAGTGGGATAACGTTAAAGCATTAAGACTATTATGTTTGTAGACTGATGATCACATCTCATGGATCATGGATAAAGAGTTATCAAGTCTTAAACATAGGTATGAATATTAGGAGTAATATTTATACCGGATTGACCCGCTATGAGAATACTATATAGAAAGTTATGCAAAGTGTCATAAGTTATTCTCATGGTGATAATAGTGTATACCACTCTTCGACCTGAAACCACTATGGATCCTAGATGTAGAGTCGAGTGCCTTATTGCTGATCCAACGTTGTCCGTAACTGGATAACCATAAAGACAGTTAATGGGTACTCCACGAAGCATGCTGAGGGACATGAGTGTCCTAGATGGAATTTGCCAATCCTGCGTAACAGGATAAATGTCTATGGGCCCAATATTGAACTGGACAAGGGTGACACGGTCTATACCTTGTGTTCAATATAGACATAAGGGCAAAGGGGTAATTATACACATAATTATTATCACAGGAGGTTTTGTCAGATCACATGACATTTTCGTGACTTGGGTAGCAGTGATGTGTTGCTAGATACCGCTCACTGTTTATTATGTTAAATGCGTGATTTAATATAATTGCCAACGTCACGAAAACCTATAGGGTCACACACAAAGGACGGATTGATGAGAGATAGAATAATTAAGGAACATCGTAAGGTACGGTGCACTTAAGTGGAAACGAAATATGGTAAGGTACCAAATACTTAAGTGATTTTGGCATATTATGAGATATGGGCAAAATACACTTAAGTGGGCTTTTTGGCTTGAAGCCCACACAAGTGGTTCTATAAATAGAACCCCTTGGGTAGAAGCATTGTCACTCCACTCAGACAGAAATTCAAGTAGAGACTTGGAATTTTGTTTCCCTCTTTCTCTCACTCAAAGCCTTCATTCATAACAGCTAGCACTGCGATTGAAGGAATCCGTTCGTGTGGAATGAGTAGAGACGTTGTCATCGTTCAACGTTCGTGATCGCCCCGTGGATCTGTATCAAAGGTTTTGATCATTATCAGAGATCTGCACCAAAGGTTTGAATCGCCACAAGAGGTAACGATTCTATCACTGATCATGCCCATTCGTAAGGATCACTAAATGGAGAATTTTTAAATTCCGCTGCGCCTTGGATGGCCATTCTCCTTCATTTTCCGGATATAATCAGATCAAGATGGCACCCGAAGATATGGAGAAGACCACATTCATTACACCCCGGGGGACATTCTGTTATAGAGGGATGCCTTTCGGTTTGAAGAATGCTGGTGCGACTTACTGTTGGTGTAAGCACTGGAGGCCAATACTTTTGATACTTGTATCGAATTATTTATTAATAATAAAAGGATTTTTCTTTATTATGTTTGTCTAATAAAGTCCCTAGAATAGATAGTCCATTTAATGTATCAAGTGTGACTTAATCATGAGATCACATTAAACATAAGGACACGATTCTTAAAGTATCCATAGTCGAGCTTTATTGTGAAATGGGATAACATTAAAGCATTAAGACTATTATGTATATAGACTGATGATCACATCTCATGGATAAGGAGTTATCAAGTCTTAAACATAGGTATGAATATTAAGAGTAATATTTATACTGGATTGACCCGCTATGAGAATACTTTATAGAAAGTTATGCAAAGTGTCATAAGTTATTATCAGTGAGAAGGGTATTGAGGTTGATCCTGCCAAGGCCAAAGCAATACAAGAGATGCCTACGCCCAAAACCGAGAAGCAAGTCAGAGGTTTTCTCGGCCGCTTGAATTATATTTCCATATTAATTTCCCACATGACTGCCACACATGCGCCTATATTTAAGCTTCTTCGGAAAGATCAGTCTTGTGATTAGACCGAAGATTGTCAAAAAGCTTTTGACAGCATCAAAGAATATCTGCTTGAGCCTCCGATTTTGTCTCCACCTGTTGAAGGAAGACTGTTGATCATGTATTTGACTGTGCTTGATAAGAGTATGGGTTGTGCTCTTGGTAAGCAAGATGAGACTTGAAAGAGAGAATTTGCAATTTACTACCTCAGTAAGAAGTTCACCGACTGTGAGACTAGGTATTCTATGCTTGAGAATACTTGTTGCGCATTGGCTTGGGCTGCTAAGCGTCTGCGCCAGTATATGTTAAATCATACCACTTGGTTGATATCCAAAATGGATCCAATCAAGTATATATTTGAGAATCTTTCTTTCACTGGGAGGATTTCCCGTTGACAGATGTTGTTATCAGAGTATGATATTGAATACCGATCTCAGAAAGCTATCAAAGGTAGTATCTTGGCCGACCATTTGGCCCACCAACCAATTGAAGATTACCAGTCAGTGCAGTATGATTTTCCTGATGAAGAGATTTTGTACTTGAAAATGAAAGATTGTGATGAACCATTGCTTGAAGAATGGCCAGAACCTGGTTCCCGTTGGGGCATGGTATTTGATGGAGTTGTTAATCAATATGGTAATGGTATTGGGGCAGTGATCATTACTCCTCAAGGCACGCATCTACCATTTACAACTAGATTGACTTTCAAATGTAGAAATAACATGGCAGAATATGAAGCTTGCATTATGGGGCTTGAAAAGGCCATGAATCTCAAAATCAAGTATTTAGATGTCTTTGGAGATTCCTCTTTGGTGGTAAATCAAATCAAAGGTGATTGGGAGACGAACTAACCTAGTTTGGTACCATATAGAGATTATGTGAGGAGGATTTCAACTTTCTTTACAAAAGTTGAGTTTCATCATATTCCTCGAGATGAGAACCGGATGGCAGATGCTCTTGCAACGTTGGCATCAATGATTGTGGTGAAGTATTGGAATAAGGTTCCCAATTTGTCGATGATGCGTCTTGATAGGCCAACTCATGTGTTTGCTATTGAAGAGATCGAAGACGAAAAGTTGTGGTATTACGACATCAAGTGTTTCCTCCAAAGTCAGATTTACCCATCTGGGACATCTTTGAAAGATAAGAAGACTTTGAGAAGATTAGCCAAAACATTCTACTTGAATGGTGATATACTGTACAAGAGAAACTTCGACATGGGTTTGCTCAGATGTGTGGATAGACACGAAGCAGACTTGTTGATGACTGAAGTGCATGAAGGTTTCTTTGGTACTCATTCCAATGGACATGCAATGGCAAAGAAGATGTTGCGAGCAGGTTACTATTGGCTGACAATGGAATCTGACTGTTGCAAGTTTGTGAAGAAATGCCACAAGTGTCAAATTTATGTAGATAAGATTCATGTTCCTCTGACATTATTGAATTTTATTTCTTCCCCATGGCCTTTCTCCATGTGGGGAATTGATATGCTTGGGATTATTGAGCCCAAAGCTTCGAATGGACATTGTTTCATTTTAGTGGCAATTGACTACTTCACAAAATGGGTTAAAGCGGCATCGTATGCAAATGTAACCAAGCAAGTTATTGTAAGGTTTATCAAGAATCAGATTATATGTCGTTATGGTGTGCCAAGTAAGATCATTACTGATAATGGATCGAACTTGAATAATAATATGGTGGAAGCTCTTTGCAAAGACTTTAAGATTGCACATCATAATTCTTCTCCCTACAGACCCAAGATGAATGGGGATGTTGAAGCTGCAAATAAGAACATTAAGAAGATTAATCAGAAGATGGTTGTCACATATAAGGATTGGCATGAGATGCTCCCGTTTGCTTTGCATGGGTATCGTACATCCATCCGCACTTCAACAGGGGCAACCCCTTTTTCTCTTGTATATGGTATGGAAGCAGTGTTCCCCGTAGTGGTTGAGATTCCTTCATTACGTGTGCTCATGGAAGCTAAGTTGACTGAGGTTGAATGGTGTCAGACCAGGTATGACCAACTGAATTGAAGAGAAGAGAAGAGATTGACTGCCATATGTCATAGTCAGTTATATCAGCAGAGAATGAAGAAAGCTTTTGATAAGAAGGTCGGGCCTTGTGTGTTTAGAGAAGGTGACCTTGTGCTCAAGAAGATTATGTTGTTCAAATCAGATTCTAGGGGAAAATGGACTCCTAATTATGAAGGCCCATATGTTGTTAAGAGAGCCTTTTCAGGCGGCGCTTTGATTCTTACAACTATGGATGGTGAAGAGTTCACTCGTCCGGTGAATGCAGATGCAGTCAAGAAATACTTCGCCTAAAAAAAGAAAAGAACAACTCGCTAAGTTGAAAACTCAAAAGGGCGAGTTAGGCAAAAAAGAGCGTCTCGGTGGATTGAAACCCCGAAAGGGCGATCCAGGCAAAAATTAGAGACATAAAATAGAAAGAATTTCCCGATAAGTTGAATACCCCACCTTGGGGCAACTTATGCAAATATTAGAGACCATGGCAAGTAACTGCAGTCTGAAAGACTTCGTTGAGCACAAGGGTTGACTTCGATTCATCATCCCAGTAGTGGTCAAGAGCACAGTGGATATCAAGAATTGTTAGAAGGATTAAGGATCATTTGTATTCAATGTAACCCTTTTCCATGTAAATTACCATTTTCAACTTTGTGAAAATCTATGGAGTCTTGTCATTTACCGACTACCATCCCATTAATAAAGTTGAGCTTTTGACCAATTGTTTCTACTCTTATTTACTTCAGCCAATAGTTTAAATTTTATTATGATCATTTTGGAAATTTAAATTTTTTTAATCAAAATCATTTTTTTCTTAAAGCATATAAAAACAAGAATTTTTCAAAGCAATTAAAAGGAAGTATCAACAACACTTCAAAGAGCAGCAAGTCCTTAAGTGCTAAACATCAGAGGCTCCCCAAGAAATTAACCCTTCAGGTATCCCTAGTTGTTTGTGTTGATCTGGTTCCCCTACAGAGTGTTTGTTCCTTAGCGGAGTTCCGATGCTTTTCCCCAGCTGAGTTGGTTGATTCAGTACCTTGCGGCATTTTATTTCCCTGGCAGAGTTTCTGTGCCCTCCAACGGAGTTTGTGTTTCCTTCAGCAGGGTTGATCTTCAGCAGAGTAAGATTATATTCCCCAGTAGATCGCGTTGGTTTCCTCACAAGTCGTCATCCGACTTGCTCCCAGTCAGAGTTTCCTCCTAGTTTTTGAACATCTTTTTGTGTTTATCTTCTGTATGGTTGTCTCCCATTTGATATGGTGTTGACCTAAAATTCTCTACAGACTCGACAACATTTCCTCTCCTCAGCATATCTCCTTTTCCCTCGGCTAGATTTGAGCCTTTGGGTTGTTGATCTCTCTGTTCTCCAGCAGTTGTCTCCCTCTCTTTGCGGATTGACCAAGGATTGTACTGATGATTCAAATTCTTTGCGACACCTTTGTATCCTTTGTGATCGTTTTGTCAACATAATCATCATATATATACATATACATTCATATAATTTTATAATTGCATATTTGCATCATCATATCCGATTAACTTGTTGATTTGAGATTCTCATTCTCTGTTATGGCGGTACTTTATCCCCATACGAACCTTGGTGTCTGTCCTCCTTCAATTGTAGACCGTCGGCCCCTTAGGCAGAAAGACTTTAACCTTTCTCCTCTTCCCCACTGAGTTGTTTCCTCGTGGATGATTATTACTTCAGATTCCTCCCTAGTTGTTTATCTGGATGGAATCACTCCCCTTGAGTTATATCCTCATTGGGTTGAGTCTTGATTGACTGTTTCTTTCTAGATCATGCCTAGATAGATGCTTTGAGTCTCCTAAGAGCTTATTACCCAGTAACTAGTAATATTCTTCTTAGTTTTCTGTTTGTTACTTCTTGCCCAATACCCGACATAAGTACCCCTGTTTTCCCAGTAGTGGAGTTCCGAGTGGATTCATTTGTTTCCGATTCCCCAGGAATTATATCCTTGATATGTTCATCCTAACCGGTGACGGATATCTTTCTTTCCCCTGCCTGAGTCTATCCTTGATATGTTCATCTTAACCAATGACGGATATTCTCATCCTTGGTATTCTACCCAGTAAAAAGGTAGTTGTAATCCCTAGAGAGTTAATCCTTGATATGTTCGTCTTAACCAATGACGGGTTTCCTTCTCTTTGTGGTATTCTACCCAGTAATCGGTAGTTGTAAACATGGGGATGAGATTAGAAGAAGGTGTCCGTGAGGGACGTTTATCTAAGGAAGAGGTATCTTCAAGCAAGAGGTATGGTAACAGTTTCTCTAAGAAGAAGGAAGTTGAAGCCAATGCAGTATCAGTTGGGAGGCAGAGGAGGCCTCATGTCAGAAGAAGCCCACAACCCTGTCAACACCATCATCAAGTATCATTTGTTATTCCAGTATTTTCCAATAATCAATCAATGCCAGTTCAACAACAACATCAACAACAACAACAACAACAAAGAACAAACACCAACACCAACAACAACACCAACAATAATCAACAACAACAGAACTTTGAGAGGAAGAAGGTCTCTTTCGACCCGATTCCTATGTCTTATGCTGAATTGTACCCATCTTTAGTTCTCAAGAACCTTCTCCAACCAAGAAATTCGCCGCAAATTCCAGAACCACTTCCATAGTGGTATAAGCCAGAACTTCATTATACCTTTCACCAATGGGCTCCTAGCCATGATATTGAGAATTACTACCTGCTAAAATACGAGGTCCAGAAGCTAGTGAAGAGTGGGATGGTGTCCTTTGAGGACCGTGCGCCGAATGTTAAGGAAAACCCATTGCTTGCTCATGGTAATTCCTCTGTCAACATGGTAGATGGTTGTCCAGGAAGTTTCCAAGTATTTGATGTATGACGAATTCCTTGATCTTTGGTTAAGATGCATAAGACCCTGTATACTATTAGTAATTGTGAACACGACCATGACAGTTGTGCAGTCTGCAGTGTGAACCCCCGAGGGTGTTCGGTTATCAAGAGAGATATCCAGAAGTGTGTGGATGAGAATGTAATCCAAATTCAACAGTCGAGGGATATAGATGATGTCAACGTGATAGTGCCAGTGTTCAAAACTCATGAGAGGGTGATAATTTTGTTTGATAGCAGCAGCAGTAACATCGTCAATTGATCGGTATCGCCGTTGGTAATACGGTTGGCGGGTCCAGTCCTGTACACATTGTCGCATCACGCGAAAAACCGACGGGAAAACAAGAACAACAGAGCCGCCACCGTGCGTTATTTATCCCAAAAGAGGGAAAGGAAACGCTCAGAGTAAACCTAGGAAAGATCATGGTCTCGCGACCAAAGAGAATGGGTTCGGGAGTCGGTTATGCGAAGGGAAGGTATTAGCACCCCTACGCATCCGTAGTACTCTACGGGATCCACGCACAATAGGAAGGAAAATGGTTGCTAAACACTGCTCAAACACACACACACACTGGCTGAAAGAGACAAAAGAAACTGACTGAAACTGACTCGGCAGGATATCGTATCCTGGGCCTACTTAGTCTATCAGGCATAGACATCAGAGTCGAAGTAGTTCGGACTGGGGAAACGACACATGCTCGCTAGGATATCGCATCCTATGCATACGTATCTCCTTGGACGAAGAAGAATCAGAGCATTCGTAGCTCGGCTGACACGCACACAAACAAACACAGGCAAAGGCAAACCTGGAGCCTGAATGCCAATCACTGGACTTACATCAGCATCCGAACCAAAACACACGCACACTAGAACCCAAATGCCACTCGATGGACTTACATCAGCTTCCAAGCACACAACAAGACAAAACAAAGACACAGGCGCCCGGAGAGATCTGCTCATCTCCTGCCTACGTACCTCATCTGGTATGAGGATCAGGGCGACGTAGTTCCCCTATAGAGGGATACAGGACTAGCCTAACCAGATAACAGAGGGAGACACAACACTAGGGAGACTACGACTCGAGCCTAGATGTTATCATGCAAATCATCCCTAAGTCAAGGTTTCTAGCTAACTTGCACAGGAAGCAAGCCTATCCTAATCATGACTTGCACAGGAAGCAAGCCACACACTCACTTAACTTGCACAGGAAGCAAGCCAAGCAAAACCTAACTTGCACAGGAAGCAAGTCTAAACTAACCCTAACTTGCACAGGAAGCAAGTCAAACAATCCTAACTTGCACAGGAAGCAAGTCAAACAATCCTAACTTGCACAGGAAGCAAGTCAAACAATCCTACAAGCACAGATAGCACACACTATACACAAGCAAGTGGCTCAAACAAGGGTTAGGTTTTAGTCGAGGGGTCATATCAACCTCAACAAACAAACCTCTGGAACTGGGTGAATGTGCTCTTAACCTTGCCATTGAGGGGCTAAGGTGAAGCAGATGAAAGGTGAGTGAAGGTAAGACTCCACAGCTCTTATCCCTGGCCTGGGAGAGCTTAAGACAAGAATGTGTGGGTTCAGAAAGTGGGAACCCTTCTACACATTTATAACTGACTCAACTGTACAATTGTACAAGATCTTGGGTTTGTATCTGCAATGTATCAACACAGTGGTGTGAGCAAAACAGATGACACACTGAATAGCAGGGGATAGGTTGCTTATCCCTTGGGTTCTGCCAATTGCCTCTTCACTTAGGAGGTCTTTGACTCTGTGCAAGGACAAATGTAAACAGTCACAAACATTGCCTCTTAAGGAGGACTTCAGACAGTTGCCTGGCCAAGTAACAGGCCAGGTCTTCCAGACTACATGAAGATTAGAAGTATACCTCAATGCAAATTGCTTATACAAGCAAAGCAAAGCAAAAGTTCACAAGGAACTAAGCAACTAAAAGCACCTGAAATAGTCAAGCAGATGTTAGTGTGCAACTTCAAAATAAAGCAAAAAGAAACAGACACCAACAGTTAATTTGGAGGCAAATGGATGTGCAAGGCACAAGGCTTAAGGCATGTGAGCCAAGCCACCTACAAAACAAACAAGTTAGACAATGATATTCAAGCAAGCTCAACCAAAAAGAATTGGTCTCATTGGCCATTTGGTGGTCAACCTGAAAACACAAGCTCAAAAGTGAGTAACAGGACCACTAGGACAAGCCTAGGGTCAAAAGAGAATGAAAAAGTTAAAACAGCAAAGGGCAAGTGTCCAAAATCATGTTCAAACAATTAAGAAACACAACCAATTGGGTTCACATTCATATCAATCATCATCATCATTTCATGAACAAATTAGGTCAAGGTATAGCAAACAGAAGCTCATAGAAGTCAACAGCAAGACTTAACCCAAAAGCAATCTTAAACATTTCCAAAAATCACCAAATAAATTATGGTCAATCACAATCCATAGCATGGTATGCATGTCAAATTTCATCACATTTGGACAAGTGGAAGGCAGTCAATGAAAATCAGAAAGTCAAAGCAATTTTGAACATGCTTAAGGAAGTCAACCAAACATGCATCAACTTAGAAAAATTATAAATCAGAGATGGTGTATGATAAATGAATGGGACTAAAACCATGGCAAAGATGAGGATGTCTAGTTATCTCATGTAAAATTTCATGTTCATCTAATAAAGTATGAGAATTTCACAAATGAAATGGGAACAAGTGTCACAAAAAGTCAACATTTGACCAAGCAGGGGAGAAAATCTCAAACAATTAGGAAATGCCACAAATAAATCCAAGAAAATTCACATGTAAACTAGACATACAAAAGTAGGTTCATGCAAAAAATCAATTCATTTGGAGGTCAAGAAGCATGGTATCAAAAATCATGAAGTTGGACATCAATGGTGTGACACAAATTGTCACACCCTAATTCAAAAAATCATAACTCCCAAACCAGCAATGATAAATTCACAAACTCTACACCAAAATCACCATGAGTGTGTCTAGTTTAAGCACAAAAAATTTGGGAGCCATTGGATAAAGTATCACCATTTCACAAATGATTTGGCAAAATGTACAAAAATTGGTCACATGTCACAAACCCTAATAACAATTAAAATTCATTGATCAAAAAAATCTGGAAAAATGATGATAAAAAACTAGAGATCCATATGAACACAATGCAACAAGTCCCATGAATTTTGGATTTAAAATGAACAAGTTATGATTTTTGCAAGTGAGCCATGCCAAGTGAAATAAAAATGAGAAATTAAATGAATTAATTTGGATTAATAAAACGAGAATGGCATTTTTGTAATTCCTTGGACCACTAAATGAAACGCGGTCGTTTTGGGCGTTGAAAGGAAATGTTTTGATTGGCTCTGGGTTAAATGGTACAGTAACAGCATGCGCGTGAAACCCTAACCCAGAATCCGTAGGAAAAAGCGCAGGTAGGCTATGAATGTTGCGGGTAAATCCGCAGGAAAAGTGCAGCAATGAAAAAACAGTAAGCTGCACTTCATCTTCCCCAATCGCGATTTTTTCCAGAAAAATGAAAAGTCCCATAATTGAAAATCAAGGAATGCAACGTGTACATCCAACATTACTCATCAATAAACAACCATTAATTTGTTAAACAACAACAAAACCAACACAAATCGAAGGAAACTAGTCATGAACACAAAACTTTAAAGCTCTCGTTCTCTCTCATCTCTTGATGGTTTTTCACGATTTAAATTTCATGGTGATCAGCATGGCATACTCTATCTAAAGCATGGAATAGTTTTAAGAATAGTGAAGATCAAAAACTCACCAAGATTGGAGGGCAGTCGTGGTACAGATGTTGTTTGGTGTTTTTGATTCGAAACAGATGAAGCAAGGCCCTCCAAATGATGATTGGTGAAGGTTGTTTGGCTTGAAACAACTTGCAGTGGCTTTAAACAAACTCTGCCATTAATGGTGCTTCATGTAGCAGCATGTTTTTGCTTGGTTACAGCTGAGGGAAAATGGTTGGAACAGGTTCACAAGGCTGTTTAGATGTTGTTTTAGGCAAGGCAATGCCAAACTCTTTGGAAGTTTTTGACAGATTTTGAGAAATGGCCAAAATGAAGTCTTTTGAGAGAATGTGAAGTTCCGTCTTGAATGTGCTTGATGGCTGCTAGTTAGGGGTTTCATTTGACAGAAAATGAGGAAAAGATCTGCTGTTTGATGGTACAAAGCATGGTCCATGGATATGTGGGATAGATTTGGTGAATAAGTGTACTTTCTTTCCAAATTCCAAGCAACTTGGTATGGATACATGTACTGCATAAAAATGACTTTGCAACATGTCTCAAATGCATTTTCAGATCATATTTGGATAGTAGGAATGGTGGGAAATGATTAATTTGAAAAGTCAAAATTCCACTCACTTGAATTTAATTCATGCAAGTCCAAAAATGCCATTTTGATTGGTGAAGTTTTGGTACATGAAAGTTACATTTTTGGAAACAGGGGATCAAATGTGACTTGTAGGAAAAAACCCCACCCAAATTGGCCAAATGGTTTGAGAGATATGGCCTTTTGAAGTTCAAGAATTTCTGAAAACGATTTGATCATAACTTGCCAACCACACATGGGAATTGAGAGTTCTTGGACTTTTTGGAAATGGGAGAACAAGATCTTCAACTTTCATGTTGGGCAAAAATTCATTTGAAGCTTGTATCATGATTTAAGTTTGAGGATCAAGACTTTCCATTTTTGGCAGGTTTCAGTTACAGGTCCAGTTTCCATTTTTGGAAATTTCTGATCTGGCTTCAAATTCTTCCATGATGGTGTTTGACATGATATATGAGGCCTATTGGGACATGAATAAGCTCTCTCAAACCAAATCCAACCATCAAAACCATAAAATCAACCACAGTTGACCAAGTTTGACTTTTTAGGGTTTCTGACTGACTGTGCATTGACTGATGACTTCTGAACATCCAATCCTTGACCAAAACACTTCAAATGGATCCCCAAGTCATGTGAACATGTTGGACCAACCCTAGGACCTTGGCTCAATGGAATTTGTGCTTGCTTGCTTGACTGACTGATCTCCTGACCAGTTTGACCTAATTTCTTGATTGGCTTGCACTTGAGGCAACTGGGACAATGCAATGCTATGCAGTGGATCATGTTATGCTATGACCTAATATGAGAATGTATGTACAATGATGGGTGCAAATTTGAGGTGCTACACACATCCGATAGAGCTATTCCATATCAGTATAATGCGACTATGTTAAAGAATGGTCAAGAGGTTCCATTACCTACGACCAGTTCAATTGTGAGTATTGTTGATGTAATGAAGGTGACCCATAGTGGTCGTGTTTTTGGGCTTGTGTTCCCGAAGGATGTAAAGGGTGTCAGTAAGAAGGTAGATGTGCCTGTGGTGAATTCGGTTAGCACTCCAAGATATCAGTCTGGTGAGTCCAACAGTTTGAAGCCTAATGATGATGATGATGAGGTACTTCGTTTGATTAAGAAAAGTGAATTTAATATGGTGGAGCAGCTGCTTCAAACTCCTTCCAAAATTTCAGTGTTGTCTCTGCTCATGAATTCTGATGCGCATAGAGAAACATTGAAAAAGGTATTGGAGCAAGCCTATGTCGAGCATGATGTAACAGTGGATCAGTTTGATCATATTGTGCCTAATATCACTTCCTGCAACAACTTGAGCTTTTGTGATGAAGAACTTCCCGATGAAGGTAGAAATCACAATCTAGCGTTGCATACATTGATGAACTGCAAGGAGGATGCGTTGTCAAATGTGTTGGTTGATACCGGCTCTTCTTTGAATGTACTCTCCAAGTCAACTCTTTCCAGATTATCGTATCAAGGAGCTCCGATGAGGTACAGTGGTGTGATCGTCAAGGCTTTTGATGGTTCTCGCAAGACTGTTATTGGAGAGGTGGACCTTCCAGTGAAGATAGGTCCGAGTGATTTCCAAATTACTTTTCAAGTAATGGATATCCACCCGGCTTATAGTTGCTTGTTGGGAAGGCCGTGGATACATGAGGCGGGAGCTGTTACATCCACTCTGCATCAGAAGTTGAAATTTGTGAAGAATGGCAAGCTTGTTATTGTCAGTGAGGAGAAGGCTCTGTTGGTGAGCCACTTGTCGTCTTTCTCATATGTTGAAGCTAAGGATGAGATTGGAACTCCATTCCAAGCTCTATCTATTACTTAAGAAAAGAGAGTTGGGACACCCATGTCCTCTTTTAAGGACGCGCAGAAAGTTGTTGAAGACAGTGATTCTGATCAGTGGGGCCGGATGGTAGAGGTCGCCGAGAACAAGAGCAGAGCTGGTTTGGGATTTCAACAAGGGTCGTCAGTTGAATATGTGCAACCCAGCTTCCGCAGCGAAGGGTTCATTCATGGTAATAAACAACACTCAGCTGCCGTGATCGAGGGAAATGAAGATGAAGACTGCGCCAATTTTGTGACGCATGGAAAAGCTTGCAACAATTGGACCGTTGTCGATGTTCCTATTATTGTACACCATTCTAAGTAATTGCTTTTATTGTATTTGAAAATCCTTCTCCTATGCCTAAGGGAGAAGTGAACATTGTTTGGCATCTTTTAATTTGATCATCAATAAAATGCAATTCTATTCATCCACATCTGTGATGTTTTATTTTTACTTTTTGCCTTTCTAAAAATGGTAATGACAAAAAACATAAATAAATAAATATAATTGTCCATCTGCATAATATTTGGTCACAATTCACTTCTCTAAAGTCAAAATATCAAATCATTATGCAAGTTGCTTTTTAAACCCATTGAATACAATGATCCTACTCCTTCTCCAAACTTTGAATTCCCTGTGTTTGAGGATGAGGAAGAAGGTGATGAAGAAGTGTCTTATGTATTGTCTCGTCTACTTGAGCACGAGGAAAAAGCCATTCAGCCATTCGAAGAGCAGATTGAGTTAGTCAACTTGGGTTCCGAGGATGATGTGAAGGAAGTCAAGATTAGGTCTCAACTATGTCCAGCGGTTAAGAAGGGGTTGATTGATCTTCTTAGAGAGTATTCAAATGTGTTTGCTTGGTCCTATCAAGACATGCCTGGTTTGGATTCTGAGATTGTGGAGCATAGATTGTCATTGAAGCCAGAATGCTCGCCAGTCAAGCAGAAGCTTAGAAGAACCCATCCTGATATGGTAGTGAAGATCAAAGAAGAAGTGCAGAAGCAAATTGATGTTGGTTTCCTTGTTACTGCTGAGTATCCACAGTGGGTGGCCAATATTGTGTCTATTCTTAAGAAGGATGGAAAAGTCTGTACATGTCTATTATAGAGATTTGAACAAAGCTAGTCTGAAAGATGATTTCCCTCTAGCACACATTGATATGTTGGTAGACAATACAGCTAAATTCAAACTCTTTTCGTTTATGGATGGATTTTCCAGTTATAATAAGATCAAAATGGCACCCGAGGATATGGAGAAGACCACATTCATTACACCCTGGGGAACATTCTATTATAGAGTGATGCCTTTCGGTTTAAAGAATGCTAGTGCGAGGTACTAGAGAGAAATGACCATTCTTTTTCATGATATAATGCATAAGGAGATCGAAGACTATGTTGATGATATGATTGCTAAATCCAGTGATGAAGAAGAACATGTTGAGCATTTGTTGAAGCTATTCCAGCGTCCGAGGAAGTATAAACTCCGCTTGATCCCAATAAGTGTACTTTTGGTATTCGTTCTGGTAAGTTTTTGGGCTTTATTGTCAGTGAGAAGGTTATTGAAGTTGATCCTGCCAAGGTCAAAGCAATACAAGAGATGCATGCGCCCAAAACTGAGAAGCAAGTCAGAGGTTTTCTCGGCCGCTTGAATTATATCTCGAGATTCATTCCACACATGACTGCCACATGTGCGCCTATATTTGAGCTGCTTCAGAAGGATCAGTCTTGTGATTGGACCGAAGATTGCCAAAAAGATTTAGACAGTATCAAAGAGTATCTGATTGAGCCTCCGATTTTGTCTCCACTTGTTGAAGGAAGACCATTGATCATGTATTTAACTGTGCTTGAAGAGAGTATGGGTTGTGTTCTTGGTCAGCAAGATGAAACTGAAAAGAAAGAATACACAATTTACTACCTCGGTAAGAAGTTCACCAATTATGAGACTCGGTATTCTATACTGGAGAAAACTTGTTGCGCATTGGCTTGGGTTGCTAAGCGTCTGCGTCAGTATATGTTGAATCATACCACTTGGTTGATATCCAAAATGGATCCAATCAAGTATATTTTTGAGAAGCCTGCTTTAACTGGGAGGATTTCCCGTTGGAAGATGTTGTTATAAGAGTATGATATTGAATACCGATCTCAAAAATTGATCAAAGATAGTATCTTGGTTGACCATTTGGCTCACCAACCGATTGAAGATACCAGTCAGTGCAGTATGACTTTCCTGACGAAGAGATTTTATACTTGAAAATGAAAGATTGTGATGAACCATTGCTTGAAGAAGGGCCAGAACCTAGTTCCCGTTGGGGCATGGTATTTGATGAACCTGTTAATCAATATGGTAATGGCATTGGGGCAGTGATTATTACTCTTCAAGGCACTTATTTTCTGTTTACAGCTAGATTAACTTTCAAGTGTACAAATAATATGGCTGAGTATGAAGCTTGCATTATGGGGCTTGAAGAGGCCATTGATCTCAGAATCAAATATTTAGAGGTCTATGGAGATTCAGCTTTGGTCGTGAATCAAATCAAAGGTGAATGGGAGACGAATCAACCCGGTTTGATACCATATAGAGATTATGCGAGGAGGATTTCAACTTTATTTACAAAGGTTGAGTTCCATCATATCCCTCGAGATGAAAACCGGATGGCAGATGCTCTTGCAATGTTGGCTTCAATGATCGTGGTGAAGTATTGGAATGAAGTTCTCAATTTAACTGTGATGCATCTTGATAGGCCAGCTCATTAATTTATTATTGAAGAGATCAAAGATGAGAAGCCGTGGTATTTTGATATCAAATGTTTTCTCCAAAGTCAGATTTACCCGCCCGGGGCATCTTTGAAGGATAAGAAGACTTTGAGAAGATTAGCTGGCAACTTCTACCTAAGTGGTGATGTGATGTACAAGAGAAATTTCGATATGGTTCTGCTCAGATGCGTGGATAGACACGAAGCAGACTTATTGATGACTGAAGTCCATGAAGGTTCCTTTGGTACTCATTCCAATGGACATGCTATGGATAAGAAGATGTTGAGAGCAGGTTACTATTGGCTGACAATGGAATCTGATTGTTGCAAGTTTGTGAAGAAATGCCACAAGTGTCAAATTTATGTAGATAAGATTCACGTTCTTCCGACACTTTTGAACGTCATTTCCTCCCCATGGCCCTTCTCCATGTGGGGAATTGACATGATTGGCATGATTGAGCCCAAAGCGTTGAATGGACATTGTTTCATTTTGGTGGCTATTGACTACTTCACAAAGTGGGTTGAAGTGGCATCGTACGTGAATGTAACCAAGCAAGTTGTTGTGAGGTTTATCAAGAATCGGATTATATGCCGGTATGGTGTGCCAAGTAAGATCATTACTGATAATGGATCTGACTTGAACAATAATATGGTGGAAGCTCTTCGCAAAGACTTCAAGATTGCACATCATAATTCTTCTCCTTATAGACCGAAAATGAATGGGGTTATTGAAGCTGCGAACAATAACATTAAGAAGATCATCCAAAAGATGGTTATGACGTACAAAGATTGACATGAGATGCTCCCATTCTCTTTGCACGGGTATCGTACATCCATTCGCACTTCAATAGGGGCAACACCTTTCTCACTTGTTTATGGCATGGAGGTTGTGCTCCCGATAGAGGTTGAGATCCCATCATTGCGTGTGCTGATGGAAGCCAAGTTGATTAAAGCTGAATGGTGCCAGACCAGGTATGACCAGCTGAATTTGATTGAAGAGAAGCAGACCTCGTGTGTTCAGAGAAGGTGATCTTGTGCTCAAAAAGATTCTATCTTTCAAACCAGATTCTAGGGGTAAATGGACTCCTAATTATGAAGGCCCATATGTTGTTAAAAGAGCCTTTTCAGGCAGTGCTTTGATTCTTACAACTATGGATGGTGAAGAGTTTACGCGTCCTGTGAATGCTGATGCAGTCAAGAAATACTTCGCCTAAAAAAGAAAAGAATAACTCGCTAAGTTGAACACCCGAAAGGGCGGCTTAGGCAAAAATGAGTGTCTCGGTGGATTGAAAACCTGAAAGGGCGATCCAGGCAAAAATTAGAGACATAAAACAGAAAAAAAATTCCCAATAAATTGAGTACCCCACCTTGGGGAAATTTATACAAAAATTAGGGATTATGGCAAGTAACTGCAAGCTAGTTGATCTCTAGTCTTGAAGACATTCTTGAGCATAATGATTGGTTCTTATTCACCTTCAACCAAATCCAAGAGCACAGCTGATATTAAAAGTGGTACAAGGATTAGTGATCATTGTATTCAATGTAGCCCTTTTCCATGTAAATTACCATTTTTTAACTTTTGTAAAGATCTATGGAGTTTTATCATTTACAGACTACCATTCTATTAAATAAAGTTGAGCTTTTCATCCAATTGTTTATACTCTTATTTATTCATCTAAATAGAATTAAATTTTATTGTGATCATTTTGAAATTAAAGTTTTAAAATAAAAAATCATGTTTTCTTAAATGATAAAAGCAGTTACTTTTAAAAAGCAATTAAAGGAATATCAACAGCGGTTTGAAAACGGTAAGCCCTAAATGCGAAGCATTATTGGTTTTTCCCCCAAGCAGTTGATGTGATCTCTGTTTATTCTCCAGCAGCATTTCAACATCTCCAGCCGGGTTTCGTTGGTTTCCCTAGCTGAGTTTGTGATTGCCTCCCTCGAGTTGTAGACGTGTCACCGCAGCAGTTTGCATAGATTCAAAGAGTTTGGTTTCCCCGCAAGTCTCCATCAGAGTTGTCCCTAACTCTTGAGCATTCTTTTCGATCCTCTGCAAGATTGTCTCCCATTTGATATGGTGTTAACCTAAAGATCCCCGTAGAATTGATAATGCATTTTCCTCAGCAGATCCTCTCCTCTTTTCCCCAGCCAGGGTTAAGCCTTTGAGGTGACCGATTCTCTCCAACAGTTGTTTCCCTCCTGTGAGGATTGACGGAGTATTGTATTGATGATGCAATCCAGTGACATTTTGTATCCTCTGCGATCGTTATGTCAGCATAATTATCGTATACATATACATATATACATATATATATATATATATATATATATATATATATATATATATATATATATATATATATATATATATATATATATATATATATATATATACATTCATTTCATCATTGCATTAATAATACACTTTGAGATTCATTGTTTCTCTGATCCTCTGCCACAGGGATATACTTTTTCCCCCGTGGAGATTTGGTTTGTCTGTCCTCTTTTCAATTGTAGAGTGTCAGCCCCTTAAGCAGAAAGAATTTAACCTTTCTCATTCCCCACTGAGTTACTTCCTCGTGGATGATTCTTATTTCAGTTTCCTCCCTAGTTGATTGTCTGGATGGAGCCACTCCCCTTGAGCTATATCCTCATTGGGTTGAGTCTTTGATTGACCGTTTCTTTCTAGATCTTACTTAGATAGATGCTTTTGGTCCCCTGAGAGTTTATTACCCAGTAACTAGTAACATTCTTCTAGATTTGCAAGTATTTCACTTTTCGCCCAATACCCGGCAAAAGTACCCCTTTTATCCCTAGCGGATTCGTTTTTCACGTCTCCCAGAGAGTTAATCCTTGATATGTTCATCTTAACCGATGACGGATTTCCTCATCTTTGCGATCTCCTGCCCAGTAACCGGTAGTTGTAAATCCTGCTTCCCCTTAGAGTTTATCCTTGATATGTTCATCCTAACCGGTGACGGATATCCTCTTTTCTAGTATTCTATCCAGTGTCTGATAGATATAATTCCTACCTTTTCAGGCAGTTTATCCTTGATATGTTCATCTTAGCCGGTGACGGATATCCTTCCTAATATCCCCAAGCAAGTTTATCCTTAATATGTCCTTCCTAACTGATGACGGATATTCTTCCCCTTTGAGTCTATCCTTGATATGTTCACTTTAATCAGTGACGGATATTCTCTTTCTTTGTGGTCTTCTGGCCAGTAACTGGTAGTTGTAAATCCTATTTGTCTTTTCCCAACAGGTTATTTTTACCCAGTAACTGGTAATGAATGCACCTCCTGTTTGCCCTCAGCGAGTCATCCTTGATATGTTTACCCTAACCGGTAACGGATGTCCTCCCTTCCAGATTATGTTATCTCCTTACCCAGTAACCGGTAATGGATAATATATTTCTGTTACTCCAGTGTTAAAGCTCATTTCTTCCCCAGTAGAGTTTGAGTGTGTATTTCCTTAGTGAGATCGTTGTTTCCTGCTTGGTTTGAGTATTTCAGTTTTATTTTGATCTACCCATTTCCTCTGCAGATGTTCTTTTCATTCCCCGGCTGAGTCTTTCCATTGATTTATTTTCATGGAATCCCTCGAGTCCCCCAGCAGTTTTAAGTCGTAACCTGGCCTATGCACGACCTTTTTTTTCCCAGAGTCTTTGTCTCCCCAGTGAGTTTTCCTTATGGAATGCATTATACTCCTACGGACTTACAGTCTCTCCGGATTCTTTTCCTTTGTGGCAACATTTCCCCCACAAAGATTAATTTAAGATTCATATCATATGCATCATGAGGTCTCTTAGGGACCAAAATTTGTCTATATATGTTGTTATTTAATTCCATTCTACTGAGTCGATACGAAGATTTTAACCTTCACCTCCTCAACTAGAATGTCCTTAAATAGGGGCAGCTGTAAGACCCCAATTTTGACCCTAAGATCCCTCATGTTATTCTCATCATATGCATTAGCATTGGGATCACACCTTGGCATCCTCCTTACCCCTCATTCACTGGGTTTGCATTGGGAGAAATCACCAAGCATATTTGATTGTATCATACTTCACTTTTTTCTTTATTTACTAACCAAAATACCAAAAATATGTCATTGTATAGCTTAACTCTTTTATAGGTAGTGCACATGCTCACCTATGCTCTATCAAGTTCATATCTAGGGTTTGAGACCCTCATTGCAAGGAGCTCAATCAAGAAATGGTTTACTATGGCTCTATGTATCATATATGAATCCTCATGATCTTCACATGTTATTTTGATCAAGAAATCATCAAGAGTTTGGAGTTGGTTTGCCTTGGAAACCCTAATTCATCTGGGTATCTTATGTGACTTCTTCAACAAGTTTCTTCACCAATTGATCAAATATTTCAAAGGATACTTCACATTACATCATCTTATGCATATATTATCCTCCATGAGTCCCAAAAGTCAATATAATATCAAGATAGCAAGTTGGTTCATGGTGGTTGACTAGAGAAAGTCAAGTGATCAAAATTGGGGTTCCCTAGAACCTATCTCTTACAATTTTTGTCATATGAAAATTATTCCAAGATCAAAGTTACTCTAAATGACATTCTAAACAACTTTAATGTTTATGTCTAGAGCTAATTTTTCTTGGAAAGTAATTTTTTATGATGAAAGATTATAGGTCATTTTGTCTAAACCCTAATTTGAAGGTCAACTTCCCAAGACCATAACTTGCTCTATTTTTATGAGATGAAAGATATTCAAGTTGCATGATCAAATTCAAGATGTCTACTTCAAATTTTATGTTTGGAGGGAGTGCAAATTCAACTTTTAAATGCATGTGATATGAGGAAACATTATAGGTCATTTTGGGCCAATACCATTGAACAAGTGATTTTCCTCAACTTCTAAAATGCATAACTCCTTCATGATAAATCTAAATAAGGTCAAATTTGTGACCAAGAGCTACAACTTTGATGAAGGAACTTTTCTCATTTGAAGTCCATATAAAAAGTTGCTCAAGGTGGAAGAAGTGAACATATGGCTTGGTACTTAGAATTTTTTTTGATATGTTTGATTTTCCAAACTTCCACCTCAAAATTCATCATAATCCAAGCTTCAAATGAAAAAGTGTTCAACATGAAAGATGTTCCTCTTGATCTAACCTTTCCAAAAAGTAAAAATTCATCACATTTGGACAAAGAATGAATTGCTTTCCCATGGCTTAAAGTTGAAGGACCATTTGGAAGATTTGAAGTTCCACTTTCCGCACACGATTGCATGGCCTTTCCACATGACTTCAGCATTGCTTACACTTATTTTTGGACCTGAATGCATCATTACATGGGCCTATCACACGCCCATGCAAAGGGAATTTGTGATTTTTGGAATTTTGAAAGAAGTGTGCAATTATCAATGACCTTGGATATAAATAGAAGCCCTGTCACTCAGAATTAAAGGACCTTACGCGCCAGCTTTAAAGCTAGAACCCTAAACCTCCACATTCAAAGGATAAGCTTGGTGATTTTCTTTGAAAATCGAGTTTGAAATCTCCCAATGTTTTGAGATTCAAACTCTAAGAGTCCTTCTTCTTCCTTGATCCATTTCCACTCCATCAAGCATCCAAAGCAAGGCCAAGCACAATTTAGAGCAAGATCGTGTCCATCTGAACCTGCAGTGAAGGTGAATTTCTGAATTTTTCATCTCTTCGATTCTCACTCGATTCTCCACTATTCTTGTTGATTTTTGGTTGTCTAAAGTCCTACCAATGTAGGCAACAAGATTGAGTTGCTTAGAGGTTAAATCGAAGCAACTCAGATCATGATCCTCAAAATTCAACTCCCTGTATCTTTCTATATACTTGGAGTTAGGTGAAATTGAGGCCAGATTCGGGTTCCTGAGCATTTTTACTTTAAATTCATGTCCTCCTTTTTTATTTTGGTGATGGTTGAAGGTGGACCAGTCCGGTGAGGTCCACCGGAGAGAAGACCGGAGCTCTGGCTCTGGTGATGTGTTGGCATGTCTTCAGACCACATGATCCTTCTATTTTGTTTTAATCTTGAGCGTCCAAATTGATTACCACATGTGTGGAACATTGACTAAGGCTCACCATGGATAGCGCGCTCTGATCCATTTGATATGTCACCTCAATTAATAAGGGAGATCAAGTGGTCCACGTTTTTTAGCATTTTCTGATTTTTATTTTAATTGACTTATTTTCATTAATTCATATTAATTTTAATATTGATCCAAAAAAATATGGGAATTTCACCCAAAAAATTCAAATATTTTTCTCTTTCATTTTCTGAATTAAAATTATTTTTTGGATCAATATTAATATTTTTCATGATTTAATTGTTTTTATGCATATTTTTAATTGTTCAAAAATACTTTTAATTTTCCAAAATTAATGAAAAAATTTCCCCAAGGTCCTTTGACCTTGTTTGACCTATAATAAATCTCTTAGCCATTTATTTGGTGTTTTGAAGAGGTTTTAGGATTTTGACCAACCATAATTTAATTTAATGTATTTTTTAATTGATTTTTAATTGTATAATTGTAAATAAATTGTGTTGAGCTATTTTGATTGACTTATTGAGTTTGACTTTTATTGTTGGGCCTTGGTCAAGGTTGATTTGACTTTGTTGGATTAAAATCATTGGATTTAGGGGATTGATGAAATATGCATTTCATCTCCCAAAATGAATGAATGATTTTAATTTGATAAAAGTCCTTCCGTGACCAATTTGTGCTTGTTTCATTTCCCCTCCCTCTTCATCTTCAATCACATTCTATCACATCCATTTTATTGACCTATGATATCTCTATATCCTAAGGCTAGTTGATTGCAAAATCAACATAAGTATGGATGAGATTAGGTCCACCCTCTTGCCATTTTCTTTTAAGTGTGGTATGTTTTAGGAGTATGGTTCATAATACCATATCTCTAACATACATTAACACAAAAATTTCTATTGCCCGACCTCAAATAGTTGTGACTTCTACATAAGTCCAATTACGATTGCTTAACATAGCGCTAAATTTTGACCCAAAAGCATAGCATTCTAGTAGGTGAGATTGTAAGTCTCCCCCCTTTCATGGTATTGTGTGGAAACTTGGGATTTTTTCCTTCCTTTGAAAGATGTCTTGGTTCAAGGATCCATGCTTGTGAATAGAGAGTTGAGTGTTCTCCAAAGAATGACTTAAACAATAAAAAAGCAAAAACAATACTAACTTCTAATTAACTAACATTTGACTAACTTTTAATTTCAAGTCATTTACTTTTTGCACTTTAAATTCAAGTCTTTATCATTTTCCATTATTCATACCATTTAACTTCTTTACTTTAATGTTATTTTCACTTTGCTCACTTGAGCCATATCTTGTGATTATATTGTGATTGTATATACTTGTTTGTGTATTTTGTTTGTGTTTGTGGTCTTTTGACCTGAATGTACATAATAACAACAAAAAACCCTTAAAAAATGTTTGTGTGGATTGTTGGACTTGATTTGAGACATTGGACTTAGAATTAGGCAACATTCCCTCTGCAAAAAGGATTTGGCCAAAGCCAACTTTTTCTGAAGCCAGTCATTGTGAAGTGAACTTTCATCTGAAGCAAGTATTGAGATCCCTTTTGAGTTCATCTGCTACATGATCTTGATGCAATTGTTACTTTGAACCTGTGTCCATTGCCTTATTCTTAGCCATTCAAGGAGTATGTCATCTGATACATGGGGAAGCTTATGAAGAGGATCATGGAGTTGCTAAGCTTGGATGTGGCTATCTTTATTTGATGCCTTACTCTTCACCTTGCTATTGTGTGTATTAATATTGATTGATTCTAAAGTCCAAGGGAAAATTGGGTTTCTATATGACATTCTTGTGTATTGGATTGCATCCCATTGGTCAGATCTTTTTAACTCTTAACTTTTAATTTTTGCTTAGGATTAGTCTCTTCATCTCCTCCCACTTCTTAAATTTCAAATCTCTCCCCCCTTTCAAAATCTTCTTTCCTTGTGATTTCTAAATTATGACTTGTTTGCAAATTAGAAACTTTGGCCTTATGTCATTGCATTTTCAAACTCTTTTTCTTGATCAAACTTGTAAATGAACTTAACCATACTTGACTAAAAATTTCAAAAGACAAAAAGAACTAACACTCATCCAAACTCTTTTAGGCCCTTTGTGCCTCTTTCAAACTTACACTTTTGTTAAAAGCAACTCACTCACTTTGAAATTGTTACCACGAACTACGAGGTTTTGATCCCTCATTTTATGTTGGTACGTAGGCACAAGTCTGAAGGTCTTGTCAAACATAAAAATATAATTAATGAATTCTTTTCTCATCCCCACACTCTATTTATTACAAACATTTTTTCATACCAAAACACATGTACACACAAAAAAGGGCTCCCTATGAGTACCTAGGACATTTCGGGTGCTAACACCTTCCCTCTGTGTAACCAACCCCCTTACCTGTAATCTCTGGCATTTTATTAGTTTTGATTTGAAAACTTCTTATCTTCGGATTTTGTTCGTACTTTTTCCCTTTTCCCTTGGAAACAATAAAAGCGCGGTGGGGACTCTGGTTTCGTTGACGTCAAGCTTATCTATAGCTTGATGGTCATGAATTTACCGCTACAGTAGGAACATGTTGGTAATCGGTAAAAGTGAAACACCGTTAAAGAGGATCATAAAATTGAACCAAAACACTCATAAGTCCTTCAACCACATAAGGAAATAATACAGACAAACGTTTCTCATGATGTTGCTTGAAATCCAAGGGATCTAGTACAAAAGATAACAACTTCCTTAGCTCTTTCAAATTAAGACATCTGAAAATGTACTTCTTAGTCTTCCTTCGTCCATAATCCATGGTCTGAAAATATTTGCAAATAAGATCTCAGTTCCTTGAAATTTATTTTTCTATGATGAATGTTATGATGCGCATGTATGCATGAATGAACAATCACAAACAAGAGATCACACACAAGGCAAACACAAACAAAGGTCAAGGGATAGATCAAGTCATCATCAAGATCAATCATCCATTTTGGTGGATTATGGTTTTCGCCCTATCAGCACCCAAGTTCCATTGATATTGATGAGACTTGATCGGATCAACCGAGAATCAAAGGGTTTATTGTGAGTCACGAGCATGGAGTCGGGTTAAGAACCATCCCAAAGGAGTGTAATAAGGATAAAACTTGTAGATCATGTTCTAAAAAGTTCCTAGAGTCTTGATCACATCTATCGGATATTATATGTTAGGATGACTGATTCATCAACCCATAATATTCTCAAGAGAAACTTGTCTAAATGTAGTATCGCGTAACAACTATTATCAGGTCTACACCTGAACAGTCTATCGCATGTATTCTAATTCTTTGGAGTCCATATCTCTAGTTTCCTCGAGAACTATGTAAAATAGTAAGAGGAAGAGTCTTAGATCCAGATCTAGGGTTGCATTGGGGACTGAAGGCAACTTCTATGAAGGATTTGCTAAAGCCTCGTGATCCATAATTCAACCTAGTTATGCCCATAATTCTCGTCATTGTCGAGGTGATTACATGGTCGACATTGTAGCGGTAAATTCATGACCATCAAGCTATGGATAAGCTTAACTTTAATAAAACCAGAGTCGTCACCGCGCTTTTATTGTTTCCAACGGAAAAGGGAAGGGGGTTGGTTACACAGATAAGAATTTTTCAAATCAAAACTAATAAAATGCCAGAGATTACAGGTAAGGGGGTTGGTTACACAGAGGGAAGGTATTAGCACCCAAAGTGTACTAGGTACTCCTATGGAGCCACTTTTTATGTGTGCATATGTGTTTGGTATAAAAGATGTTTGAGAAAAATAGAGTTTGGGGATGAGAAAAGAATTCATTGATTATATTTTTGTGTTTGATAAGACCTTCAGACTTATGCCTACGTACCAACATAAAAATGAGGGATTAAAACCTCGTAGTTTGTAGTAAAAATTTCAAAATATTAGTGAATTGCTTTTAACAAAAAGATTAATAAGAAAGGCACAAAGGGCCAAAAGTTTGAATGAAGTTATTAGTGTTTTTTGTCTTTTTTGAAATTTTAAGTCAATATGATTAATTTTATTTACAAGCTTGATTTAAGAAAAGAGTTTGAAAATTCAATGGCATAAGGCCAAAGTTTCTAAGTATTAAAACAAAGTCTAAGTTTGAAATCACAAGCAAAGAAAGTTTTAAAAAGAGGGAGAGATTTTGAAATTTAAGAAGTGGGAGGAGATGAAGAGATTACCCTAAGAACAAATTTAAAAGTTAAGAGTTGAAAAGATCTGACCAATGAGATGCAATCCAACAGACAAGAATGTCATATAGAAATCCATTTTCCTTTGGACTTTAATCAAGCAATAATCAATAAGCAATGAGAAATATCTAGACATCGTGAAGATCAAGGCATCAAATAAATATATCCATATCCAAGCAAGTAACTCCCATAGCTAGCAGTCTTCTTTGTCTTCCCATGTATCAGATGAAATATTCCATGATCAACTTAGAGCAAAGCATCAGACACAAGATCAAAATAACAATTAAGCATAAAGACAGAGTAGCAGCTGAATTCAAACAAATCCCAAGGCTTGCATCAGATGAAGGCTCAATTCACAATAGTCAGTCTCAGAATGTTGGCATTGGCCAAGTCCCTTTTTTGCACGGGGAATGTTGCCTAATCCTAAGTCTAAAAGTTCATATCAAGTTCAACAGTCCACCAGATGTTTTTTAGGGTTTTTGTTGTTATTAAGTATTTTAAGGTCCTAAGACCACAAATAAAATCAAAATAATCAAGAAAATATATACAATCACAAAGTATGGATCAAATGAGCAAAGTGAAAATGACATAAACATTAACAAGTTATATGAAATGTAAATGGCAATGAATGATAAATGACTGAAATTTAAATTGCATAAAGTAAATGACTTGAAAGTAAAGAAATATTAACAAGAATTAGTCAAATGTTAGTCAAAAGTTAGTCAAGTGTTAGTAGTGTTTTTTAATTGATTAAGTCATTCTTTCGAGAACACTCAACTATTCATTCACAAGTATGAATCCTTAAACCAAGACATTTTCCATGAGAAGGGCTCCAACTTGGATAATTCAACAAGTATGCCATTAGCTCCCATGAAAGGAAAAAAGGTCAAGTCTCCACATAATGCCATGAAGAATGGGAGACTTACAATCTCACTTACTAGAATGTTATGACTTGAGGGTCAAATTTAGTTCTATGTTAAGCAATCATAATTGGACTTATGTAGAAGTCACAACTATCTGAGGTCGGGCAATACAAATTTAGGTGTTAATGCATGTTAGAGATTTGATATGAAGAACCAAACTCCTAAGACATACCACACACTAAAAGAAAAGATCAAGAAGGAGGGACCTATCTCAGTGATACTTGTATTGATTCATCTAACACAAGATCATTGATGAACCAATTAGCCTTTAGACATTATAGATTTCATTGGTCAAATGAGGGAATGGGGAAGAATAGGGATGAAGATGAAGAGGGAGGGGGTGATAGAAACACAAATTGATCATAGGAGGAATTTCATCAAATCAAAACCATTCATTCATTTTGGGAGATGAAATGTATATTTCATCAATCCCCTAAATCCAATGGTTTTGATCCAACAAAAATAAAATCAACCTTGACCAAGGCCAAAACAGAAAGTCAAACATCACAAGACCATAAAAATGGCTCAACAACATTTTTGAACATTTAATCAATTAAAAATGAATTAAAATGCATTTTAATTTGGTCAAAACCTAAAATCCCTTCAAAACACCAAATAAATGGCCAAGGGATTTATTCTAGGTCAAACAAGGTCAAAGGACCTTAGACAAAAAACTTCACTATTTTTGAAAAGTCACAAGTATTTTTAAACAATTAAAAATATGCATAAAAACATTTAATTCATGAAAAATATCAAAATTAATCCAAAAAATAATCTTAATTCAGAATATGGAAGAGAAAAATATTTAAAGATTTTTTATGAAACTCGCATATTTTTTTGGATAAAAAATGAAATTTCTATGAATTAAATAAAATAAAGCAATTAAATGAAAATTCATAAATTAAAAAGATAATAGAAAAAACAAGGGCCATCAAATCTCCCCCATTAATTGAGGTGGTAGATCTGATGGCCACGCGCACGCTATCCACGATGCACCTCAGTCAAAGCATCACATGCATGGTAATTCAAAGGAGTGACTAAGATTAAAACATTTAAACATGACATGATGGTCATGAGGCGTGCCAACACACCATCGGAGCTAGGGCTCCGGTGGACCTCACCGGACTGGTCCACCACCAACCACCACTAAAATGAAAAACAAGGATATGGATTTAAAGGAAAAATACTCAGGAGCTCGAATCTGGCCTCAATTTTCTCTAATTCCAAGTATATTAAAAGATACAGGAATTTAAACTTTGAGGATCATGAACTGAGTTGCTTCGATTTGACCTCAAAGCAACCCAATCTTGTTGCCTACATTGGTAGGACTTCAGCCAACCAAAAATCAAAGAGAATAGTGGAGAATTGAGAGAGAATCGAAGAGATGAATTTTCTGAAAAATCACCTTCGAGGGAGCTTGAAGTTTGCTTGATCTTGCTTCCAATTGGCCTTGGCTTGACTTCAGATGCTTGCAGGAAGTGAATTGAATCAAGGAAGGGCTTAGATTCTTGGAGTTTCGACTTCAAAACTGAAGTGAAATAGAAACTCGATTTTCAATTGAAAACCTTCAAGTTTATCCTCTAATGGTGGGGGTTATGGTTGCAGGATTAAATTTTGAGCAAGGTGTCCCCAATTCTGAGCAAGAGGGGTTGTATTTATAGGCTATGCACTTACTTTCTACACACTTCCATCAAAATTCCAAAAATAGTAATTCTCACTTGCATGGATGCATGAGGGTGTGATAGGCCCATCAAATGATGCCAAATGATCCAATATTTTGTGTTATCCAACCTGAAATGATGTCACATAGCCATGCATAAAGGAAATGAATTTTGACCATAAATCTTACCAAATGAAACCTTGTGAAGAACTCATGTGCAAGTACTTCAATCTTGGTCCGAATGAGGTGATCTTAGACTTTTAAGAAAGGTGAGATCAAGGGGAACAACTTTCATGTTGAACACTTTTACATTTGAAGCTTGTATCATGATGAATTTTGAGGTGTAAGTTTGAAAAATCAAACATAAATGAAATTTTTCTAAGTACCAAGCCAAATGTTCACTTCTTACACCTTGAATAACTTTTGCTATGGGCTTCAAATGGAAAAAGTTCCTTCATAAAAGTTGTACATATTTAAATCCTATTAAATTTGGTCACAAATTTGACCTCATTTGGATTTGGCATGAAGGCGTTATGCATTTTAGAAGTTGAGGGAAATCTCTTGTTCAATGGTAATGGCCCAAAATGACCTATAATATTTCCTCTTGGCACATGCCCTTGTAAGTTGAATTTGAAGTTTATCAAAGAATCAAAGTTGGAGAAGACATCTTGAAATTTATCATGAAACTTAGATGGCCTTCATCTCATGAAAATTGAGCAAGTTATGGCCCTTGGAAGTTTACCTCCTAACTATGACACATACAAAATGACCTATAATATTTCTCCTTAAAAAATGACTTTCCAAGAAAAACTAACTCTTGACTTCAACATGAAAGTTGTTTGGAATGTCATAAGGAATAACGTTTCTCTTATAATCATTTTAATATGACAAAAATTGTAGGATATAGGGTCTAGTGAACCCCAATTTTGATCAGTTGACTTTCTCTGGTCAACCACCATGAACCAACTTGCAAACTTGAAGTTATCTTGATCTATTTGACTCATGGAGGATCATATATGCATAAGATGATGTAATATAAAGTATCCCCTGAAATATTTGATCAAATGTTGAAGAAACTTGCTGAGGAAGTCACACAAGATACCCATATGAATTAGGGTTTCCTAGTCAAACAAGCTTCAAACTCTTGATGAATTCTTGATCAAAATGATAAATGAAGATCATGGGGATCCATATAGGATGTCTAGAACCATTGTGAACCATTTCTTGATTAATCTCCTTGAGGGTCTCAAACCCTAGATATGACCTTGATGAGACCTTGGTGGATGCACACACTACCTACAAAAGAAACAAAGCTATACATAGACATATTTTTGGCATTTTGGTTAGTAAACAAAGAAAAACAAAGTATGATACAATCAAATATGCTTGATGATCTCTTCCAATGCAAACCCAATGAATGAGGGGTAAGGAAGATGCCAAGGTGTGATCCCAAAGTCAATGCATATGATGAGATAACATGTGGGATCTTAGGGTCAAAATTGGGGTCTTACAGACATCAGAATGATACCGCAAGTTCATAGTTAATGGAACCTGGATACTCCAAGTTCATAGTTAACGTCGGACGTCGATCCAATACCGGGATGCATCTTGTGGGAGCTACATGATTTCCACTTGATGGGTCGGGGTCTCCTCAGAATGGATTGCGGAGAAGGTGTCCACCAAGAGTCCCAGAAGAAAGATACACTAGACTCCAGTTGCAAGGAGTTCGGTCGATAGCAGCATCAAACTTCTGCTTTATGTCCCTGTTCCAAAGGAAATACTATACATGCCTGTTAAGGAACATCGCCCACACTCGACGATAATTCCAAATCTGAAGAAAGTCGACCAACAAGCCTGATTTTCCACAGGTAGACCTCATACCTACTTTAGGTAGATATCCATTATGGATTAGGAAGGAAGATCGGAATCCCAACCTCGATGATCGAAAAGTGTCTCGCCAAAGCATTGAGCAGAGTAATATTTGATGTCCTACTAAAACTCTTATAAACCCAAAATTTACTCTGTCATTGCCTGGACTTTTAGAACTTTCACAATCTCAAACCACTTTGCGAACTTCTTATTCAACAAACTCTAAAACCTGATCCTTATTAGCCTTTGTTTTCCACTAATTTAAATTCAATGTTAGTTAGAATCATCTCACCCTCTACTTGAAAATTGATATTTCATTTTTTATTTCACATGTTTCATTGTGTCTTCTACCATTAACTTATATGGATATTTTATTCTTTTATTCATGCAACCATGAAAATATTTGGTATTTGCGTCTCCTTCCTCCAACCATTGAATCCTTGATCTTTTACCGTTAATTTTCTTTTCAAATTTATCTTTTTTTCCAAAAGGGTCTCCAATTATCTTTTTAACTCAAGATTGTTAAACTTTTTTTTTTTTCATCCTTAATCCGACCTTCAAAAAATACATTGTTATTTTTTTTTTCCACTCTCTCAACTTATCTTTGACCATTTTCAACTTTTTCTTCAAAACATACACCTCCATCCTTCCACCTCCAAGTTTTTCCACTGCTCTCTTACAAAGTTGTGATATTCATCAATATTTTTTCAACAAATTATCATTCAAAATGATTTTGGACCCTAGTTCTTTCTACTCTAATTCACAAAGCATGATAGAACAATGATGAAATAACTCCTTATTTAAACCCTAGTGTGTGCGTGTCGGCCATGTTGATATGAATGACCCATAATTATGGTTATGTGAATTTGATTATGGTAAATTAGAGTTAAGATTTATAGTGAATAGGAATAATGATGGTGAAATTATACATTGTAAACACACAAAACACATTGTTTTATGAGAAAGGACAATGATCAAAACAATTTAAAATAAATTTGAGGAATATCCCCCTTTTTACTCCATCTTTTTGTATTTGTTACTTACTAGTATCTTATTATTATTTTTTTGAAATATTTGTTTTTAAGCATAATAATTTAAACAATCAATCTTAAAATCATCCTACTTTTATTTTTAAATAAGTATAAAACTCTTTAGAATAAATCAATGAAATTAAAAAAATAGATCGAAGTAATAAATTTACTAAAAAATTGTATAATTTTAAAAGTTCAGTTTTAAGAGAGATTTAATGTTTATGTTATGAGTACTAAAAAAATTAAAAATTATAAAATACTGTTGTTAAGAGAAATTCCAAAATATTTTTAAAAAAATACAAAAATGTAAACAAACTATTGAAAATTAGAGAATATGTCAAAAATTTAGGATTTGCAATGGAAAACCCTAAATACTACTTTTTGTTGAATGTTAGGGTTTGACTGGTTTGTGATTGCGATTTGCGAGGACGCGTCACTAATCAGGAATCCAAATTCCAATTTCAAATCTATCAACGAAGAGGAACAGAGTCTCTGTCGCCGCTTTATCGGTATTCTCTTCATCTTTCCAGCTGTTTTCTTTCCTTTTCCCCCAAAATCCATGACTGCTTATTCCCCTAATCTTACTGCACGCACTTGTCTGTTTCTCAACAATTTTCTGAACATTTTTCTGGGTCTTTGTGTTTGTACTCTGATTTGAAGTACAGTGTTGTTCTTTCACTGTGTTGCTTACTGTTTGTTTGCAGAGTAGCATTTTTTAATGGCTGTTTTCACTTTTGGTGGGTTAATTTACATTTTAATTACATTGTTTATGTGTTAACAGGGTTTTATCTTCATGTACTAATACCATGAAGAGGACATTGCCGTGGAGTGATGATGATGAGGGTGATGACTCATCTAATGATGAGTCGTCTTCTTTACATTCAGGTTCTGAAGGTGATAATGAAACTGGAGGAAAAAAATCCAAAGGTAAATAATTTCTAGTGTAGCAAAATTTTCAAAATTCATTCATGTATGATATATGAAGCATCGACACAGACACTATATACGACACTGGCACTTTAATATTGGTAATAATTGAGTTCGTGTTGTAATGGTGTTCAGACACCACGCCTTCAATCTAAAGTGTGAGTCTACAAAGTGTGTGAAACATGTAAATGTAGTCACTTGAATCTAGGATGTGCATAGGTTCTTAATGTTATTATGCCCCCACTTTTAGTATATGTTTAGTATATATGTGGATTGGTACTCATCTAACTTATGAAACCTTGGTCTTACTAGTTCCTTCACTTGTTGATTTGGATATTTCTGATCATATTATTGATAAAGGTAAACTGGGCTTCAAATAAGGGTAGATAAAATTCATAACTTGATAAAATGACAATGATGAACCAGTCTAATTATGTTGCAATTACCTTAATATCATTTTGTGGCTCGCATTTGGTATGATTGAATAGAAGTTCTGCCTAAAGCAGAATAGTTATTGATAGATAATAAGAGAAATTGCACAATGTGATGATGCTGTGCGATGTGGGCCTCTATCGTGGAAGAGATTCCTTGTTAATTGGTATTCGGTGATTGCTGTTTTAGATTTAGTTGTTGGGGATATATGCCTATCTAGAGCTTCAATCAGTGTAATGCAATATGGTTTCCTTACCCTGCTATGTAGTTGTGCTAGACAGATAATATCTTAAATAAGAATATTAGAATTGACTAATTTGAATATATCATCAGTTATGCTTATAACATTTCTTTTTATCTTCACAAAAAAAATTTCTAGAGTTTATTTAGCCACTAAAGTAGATATTTCTCGGAAAATATAAATTTGAATATCAGGGTTTCTCAATTCTGTCTTTGTTTGTTCATATTGTGTAACTTAATTTGTGTTCTGAAATCCATATTATGATAGTTTCATGCTTGTAAACTTTGACATCTTGAAAATTCTCACTAATGTCAGTTCCTTATGGTGCGGTGCATGTTCACTAGTTTAATGAACTTCATGTCTGTAGGTAAATCTACGAAGAAGAAAAGTGCTCCAATTGACTTTGAAGCTCTCAAGCGATACGGGTATAAAGGCGGGCCTTCAGTCTTAAAGGTACCTCCACCCAAAGAAGGTGACACAAAGCAAGATTGGTCTTGGTCCAGTGGAAAAGAAAAGCGCGTCGAGAAGGAGGTTGAAGAAACATATGAAGAACGGAAGAAAACAAGAGAGGCTCTTTCCATAGGAGAGCAGCTGCCAACTGTTCTGACTAGAAATGAAAAGAAGAGTCTTTCCTTTTCTCAGAAGGAAAAGAGGAAAAGGGAACTTGGTCAAGCAAGCAGAGGGAAAAATTATGTTGAAGAAGAGAAAAGGCAGTTGAGGGAGAATGGAGTCTATTCAGGTTTTGATGCTTGATATGCTGAGGCTAGAATCTACTGCATCTTGTATAAAGGTTACTATGATACTATCCAGGGCCATTTTGTACTAAAATGATTTGGTTTAGGTGATGTCTCTACTATAATCTCATGTTAAGTCGAAACCATTTTAGATATTAAATGACTGAGGCTGGAATCTTTTATGGATAGCCAAAATTGAACGTCACATAACATATTATCGATTAATTTTGGTTGTTCACAGCTTTACGATCTCATGACTATGGTTTACTCTTCTCATTCTTTCAGAAAAGGCATACTCACTTTTGATCCCTTCGGTTTGAGATGTGATTTATGCCCTTTGAGTTTTTCAGCCTATGAAGTCTCTCCATTCCACCTAAAATCTTTTTTTAAGTGTTAAATTTTACTTGAAAATATAATGAATCAAAATTACAGAGGAATTGTATAAAAAAATATATAAATAGGGATAAATTGTTTTTTTATTTGAGTTAAAATTGATGTATTATTTAGTGAGTTAAGTGTTAAGGAATGTATAAAATGATTTTATCAAATGAATTTTGTGATTATTTTATTAGATTATGAGATTTGGAAGTTTTAAATAGAGTAAAAGACTCTATAAAAAATAGAGTAAAAGACATGGGGTAATATTTAAAAATAATGTTGCGACAAAATCATTTTGTAAAATTAATTTTTTAAACATAAATTGAATAAAGAGTTATTTGTTTGGATACATGTACATAAAATAAAGTCAAATAATAAATTTTAGTGGAAAAATGATATTTGTATTTAAAAACTATAAATCCTAGTTTTACAATAGAGTCAATTTTTAAAGTCAAAATAATTTAGGGAATTTTTTAATGCATCATATATATTTCTAATACAACATAAAAAATACTAAAAAATATTCTTAGATTTTGAAGATGTATTTTCGAACGCACCTCAAACATGTGTACCGTAGGCCAATTTTGATTCAAACTCTACGGGTGTGACTTTTTTTATTTCAGAAATTCATCTTCAAAAACTTTCTGTAAATGCATCTTCGTAACAACTGAACGAGAAATAAAAGTAGCAAAAAATCAAAAGGTTGTATTTTCACAAAATAAAATTATCATTTATAACATAAAATCAGCATTATATAGGTGATGTTAAAATAAAATCAGACATTACATTTCAATACTCAGATGGACGAAGAGACATTTGCGACATACTGAATGATGTTTACATGTGACATTTGAAACATTTTCTGTTTGTATAAAATACAAAACAAGAGCCCTTAAATTTATAGAAGTTGCAAATAAATGTGGACCTAAAAAATTATATCATGCATTATTGTTGGTTTTAGAGATACAATTCTGATAGTACTCTATTATCTTATTTAAGAGATACATCTCTGGAATCTTTTCTAACATGTGTGTTTTGTTTGCGAAATGATCAAATGTTTTAAAAGATATCAAAAAATGTATTAAAATATTTGAAATTATATATATATTATATATATATATATATATATATATATATATATATATATATATATATATATATATATATATATATATATATATATATATATATATATATATTACACTTCATTAATATTAATACACAATTACATCAAGTTAGTTGACGAAAAATTAAAATGAATCAAAAGATTTGTCGCCGACTAAATCTATAAGTATGGATGGTACCCCATTTGACTTTTGTGCATTTAATTCTCTTTCAATGTTGCTCAATTTCTCGAACTCTTGCATCCTTTCCACAAAATGGTCCGGTCAAGTCTCAACTTTTGTTGTTGAATGAGCTGCTCACTCCAGTGATGTAAGTGGTATAGGGCATCTCGGTTTCAAGTAAACTTGAATAAAATGTCGTGATTTTGAAAGTCACCCAATACACAACATACAATCATTTGGATTTTGAGGTGGGATGGTGTGCAGTGGGAAAATGGTTTCCGAAAAACCATATCGTGTAAGATCAATACACACTCTATCATACACACATGCTATCGGAGCCTACATTATCAGTTTGTTTAGCTTCGTGAAAATATTATTCAAACCCGCTAGAGATATGTTATTGATTCTAAGTGTTGGCAGCAATTTTGGTAAAACAAAGAGTGTTCACAAGATGTTATGTGTGATGTCTTAACATGAGATATCCTATGTACCTGCTGGAGTTCAAGAACATGTGCATGCAGGATTGTTTCAGAATGCCACATACAATGACAAGGCTTCTGATATTGGATGTACCTGCTAGAGCTTAAATGAAAGACATGTTCATGCAGGATTGTTTCAGATGACATACACAATGTCATGACATCTGATATGGCTGTACCTGCT